>NW_025766448.1:1170000-1372500 GCF_003918875.1 Haliotis rubra
CCCCGCCATGATATTGCTGGAATATTGCTAAAGTGGTGTAAAACTAAACTCACTCACTTACTGGTATCTCATATTGGAATCCAACAAAGTTCACACCTTACTCGTAGGTCTATTCCTGTATGCTCACATTAAGAACTTTATATTTTGCATATTTTTGATTAATGTTATAATGTTTGGCAATATAACAATTGAGTATTGTTGTCTTAAAGGGTTTTTTCTGTTTTGATGATAACATGTTCTATGGCAAATAAATCATTGTCTCCAAGTTTAGTTATCTTTAATCATTGTGCACATGTATGACACATTTCTTGATCATTTAAGTAACAGTGAGTTAATGGGCCACTTAGAGCTTTTAAGCGAATCAATCAATGACGAGCATGTTTTTGAAGGATATTGCTAATGGGTTATGTAATCAAATAGAGTGTTTTTAAACACGCTATTGATGGAGTCATTTCCTAGGTTTTCAAGATTATTAGTTTTTGAGATGTTTATTGATTTCTTGCCAATTACTGTCATTAGAAGTACACGCAAAGAGGGAACTCCACAGACTAGTTGCACAAAACTACCACTGCCTCTGTAGAGGTAATTGTTTCAGTCTTAATTTAATTTTCAAAGAAAGAGACTTGGGTGGTAATTTTTCAGAGGAAGTGAAGACAATCAAGGCCGCACAGTTAGGGTGATTCTATAGAAGGTTGTTCAGTGGGATCAGCTCAGTCCTTGTTGCTAATTTGAAGCTGGTGTACTCCTCTACTGTTGTCACCCAACCACCGCCCTGTTCTCTAAGGTGCTTGCCATGCAAGGTAGCATCCGTTTGCCAGTCACCTTTGATCATGAGTTTGATTCTGCTCATCTAGACCAACATCTAGTGTAATGGAGGGGCGGATGGGGTAGCCTAGTGGTTAAAGCGTTCACTCGTCACACCGAAGGCCTGGTTTGATTCCCCACATGGGTAGAATGTGTGAAGCACATTTCTGGTGTCCTCTGACATGATATTGCTTGAATATTGCTAAAAGCAGGGTATAACTAACTAACTAACCAACCAACCAACCAACCAACCAACCCACCCACCCACCCACCCACCCACCCACCCACTACTAACTACTAACTCTAACTCACTCTCACTCACTCACTCCACTCACTCACTCACTCACTCACTCACTCACTCACTCACTCACTCACTCACTCACTCACTCACTCACTCACTCACTCACTCACTCACTCCAGATGTGTTTGTTTGTTTGTTGTGTACTCAGCAATATTCCAGCTTTATGGTCTTGGTCTGTAAGTAACTGAGTCTTGACCAGACAATCCAGTGATCAACAGTATGAGCATCGATCTTAGTGATGCAA
Organism: Haliotis rubra; assembly: GCF_003918875.1. NCBI lineage: Eukaryota > Metazoa > Mollusca > Gastropoda > Lepetellida > Haliotidae > Haliotis > Haliotis rubra. The sequence continues at coordinate 1,171,350 of NW_025766448.1, forward strand.
TTCGGATATGATAACATGTGTCGACCAAATCTGAAGTTTTGTTAGCACAATGACCATGCTGATGTTTTACCACAGTGGTAAACGCCTGTCTTGCAACCATTTAGTTTTCGAGTCCGATACTGGGATTTGAATCAAGGTTAACCGAGGTTAACCTCATCAGCAAGCTGACAAGGTAAAGGTCATCTGGGATGAGGCCACACAACCCTTGTTTTCAGAACAATATTATATATTAAATCAGAAGAAGAGGAGAGGGAGTATTTAGTGTAGTCAGTGTATGAGATATTTTTACCAACCTTCCTACATGCTCTGTAGCTGAAATAGTATTCAAAGCAACACTGAGTGAGTGAGTGAGTGAGTGAGTTTAGTTTTAGTCTGTAAATAATCGAGTCTGGACCAGACAATCCAGGGATCAACAGCATGAGCATCGATCTGAGCAATTGGGATATGATAACATGTGTCAACCAAGTCAGCAAGCCTGACCACTCGATCCCGTTAGTCGCCTCTTACGACAAGCATGGGTTACTGAGGATCATTTCTAACCTGGAAATTCTTGGGTCAAAGCAACATTGAACTTATATTATTGCACTGTAAGTAACTCGTACTGGTTGTTAATACAGAGTTTTAAGTGCTGGTTTTCACTCAGAATATCCAGATCAATAATTGATCAATAATCGATTGTAGTTGTAAACCCACCACAAAACTCATGTCGGCAATAACCGGACACAGTCATCACATTGTGCATCGAAACAGGCACTGATTCATACCACAATCAAGACGATCGAGCATACTTCCTGTTGAGACACTAGCACAAGTATGTTGTTTACATTGCTGTTTTACGAGTCAGGAAACTGCATCAGTTACTTATGTCTTGATTTAACAATTAGACACATACTTTCTAACGGGGTTTTTAAAATTTGATGTTTCATTTATTAATGAATATTAATTAGTCTCCCTGGATAATCGCTGATGCAACCAAGATCAATGGATTGATGAAATATCCAAGCAATCACTCGAACACTAATAGAATCACAGTTTCTTACAATCATGTGTTTAGAGATGACATTAAATACGATTCAGAAGTAATAAGCGCTATTCAAGTGTTATTTGAAGCAAATCATGGATACATTCCCAAATTTTGATGATGATTGAAATTTTACTTTAAGAATAAAATGGAAATATGAGTGAATCATTATGTTGAACGATGTTGTTTTTTCTGATCAGTTACTGCCAAATGTATTGATTCTGATCCTTGGTTTGTCAGATGTAATTAATCCTTGACCGTTGGCCTCACTGACAGTATCACCACCTGTTGCATTATGTTAGAATTGGTCTTCAGCAACCCATGCTTGTCATAAGAGGTGACTAGTGGTGACTATTCCAATTGTGTAGATCTCTTTCTGACCTAGTTGATACATGTCAACATGTACATGTATCCCTATTGCTTAGATTGATGATCATGCTGTTGATCACTGGAATATTCACAGACCCCCACCACACAGCTGGAATATTCACAGACCCCCACCATACAGCTGGAATATTCACAGACCCCCACCATACAGCTGGAATATTCACAGACCCCCACCATACAGCTGGAATATTCACAGACCCCACCATACAGCTGGAATATTCACAGACCCCCACCATACAGCTGGAATATTCACAGACCCCCACCATACAGCTGGAATATTCACAGACCCCCACCATACAGCTGGAATATTCACAGACCCCCACCATACAGCTGGAATATTCACAGATTCCCACCATACAGCTGGAATATTCACAGATCTCCACCATACAGCTGGAATATTCACAGACCCCCACCATACAGCTGGAATATTCACAGACCCCCACCATACAGCTGGAATATTCACAGACCCCCACCATACAGCTGGAATATTTACAGATCCCCACCATACAGCTGGAATATTCACAGACCCCCACCATACAGCTGGAATATTCACAGACCCCACCATACAGCTGGAATATTCACAGACCCCCACCATACAGCTGGAATATTCACAGACCCCCCACCATACAGCTGGAATATTCACAGACCCCCACCATACAGCTGGAATATTCACACACACCCACCATACAGCTGGAATATTCACAGACCCCCACAATATAGCTGGAATATTCATACAGCTGGAATATTCACAGACCCCCACCATACAGCTGGAATATTCACAGACCCCCACCATACAGCTGGAATATTCACACACACCCACCATACAGCTGGAATATTCACAGACCCCCACCATACAGCTGGAATATTCACAGACCCCCACCATACAGCTGGAATATTCACAGACCCCCATACAGCTGGAATATTCACAGACCCCCACCATACAGCTGGAATATTCACACACCCCACCATACAGCTGGAATATTCACAGACCCCCCACCATACAGCTGGAATATTCACACACCCACCACCATACAGCTGGAATATTCACAGACCCCCACCATACAGCTGGAATATTCACAGACCCCCACCATACAGCTGGAATGTTTACAGCCCACATGACAGCTCGAATATTCACAGATCACCACCACAGCTGGAATACTCAGCTGCTGGAATATTCACAGACCCCCACCATACAGCTGGAATATTTACAGACCCCCACCATACAGCTGGAATATTCACAGATCCCCACCATACAGCTGGAATATTCACAGACCCCCACCATACAGCTGGAATATGCACAGACCCCCACCATACAGCTGGAATATTCACAGACCCCCACCATACAGCTGGAATATTCACAGACCCCCACCATACAGCTGGAATATTCACAGACCCCCACCATACAGCTGGAATATTCACAGACCCCCACCATACAGCTGGAATATTCACAGACCCCCACCATACAGCTGGAATATTCACAGACCCCCACCATACAGCTGGAATATTCATACCCCCACCATACAGCTGGAATATTCACAGACCCCACCCATACAGCTGGAATATTCACACACCCCTCACCATACAGCTGGAATATTCACAGACACCCACCATACAGCTGGAATATTCACAGACCCCCACCATACAGCTGGAATATTCACAGACCCCCACCATACAGCTGGAATATTCACAGACCCCCACCATACAGCTGGAATATTTACAGACCCCCACCATACAGCTGGAATATTCACACACACCCACCATACAGCTGGAATATTCACACACACCCACCATACAGCTGGAATATTCACACACACCCACCATACAGCTGGAATATTCACAGACCCCCACCATACAGCTGGAATATTCACAGACCCCCACCATACAGCTGGAATATTCACACACACCCACCATACAGCTGGAATATTCACACACACCCACCATACAGCTGGAATATTCACAGTCCCCCACCATACAGCTGGAATATTGCTGAGTGGGGCAGATAAACAACAAACAAACAAACCTGTGTCATTAATGTCGGGATTTCATCAAACAGGTATCAAAAGTGACCTTTGATAAAGCATGCACAGATGAAGCCAACAAGTTAATTACTTGATGTGTATTCATATAGAAAAGATGAGTGTAACGCCACATTCATTTTGTCATCAAGCATTAATGATCATGTGATATTTATGCGTTTAACAGTCACATGCTCTTGTTTCAGGACACACGAGTGGGAGTATAAAGTTCAGTTATTTTATGAGATATTCATACCGCTGATAAAATCAGTTTATATCAGACAACTAGTAAATGCCAGATATATTTTAGCACAGGAAACTGAGGAGGAAGATATGAAGTCTTTAAAAGTACGGTTGTTCCAAGAAAAATCAATTCTTTCAAAGTCTGTGGGTGCAACTGGGCTTATACCAAATTATTGACAATATCACACAATGTTGAACATTTTTTAAAAACTTTAATGGATAAGAATTTCCAGCAAGCAGGATCAGTAAAGGGTAATGCTGTGTATTTTATATCAGTCACTTCTTTTGTTACTCAATGGAAAGAAAGGTATTTATGGATGACAACTTATTATATTACGCTGCAAAGTTTCAGTGTAGATTCTTATGCTGATGTCCAGCAAGACAACGTCTGACAAGGGTATCAGAATCTAAATGCCAGTCAAACAGATCATTCTCAGTTGCGTCCTGAAAGATGTTTTCTAAAACTCCCATTTCAGATATGAGAGATTCCATAGCACATGTACTTCCTGTAAACCCCAGGGGAATATTTGTGAGATATCATTGGATGACATTGTGAACTAGGCATAAACAACCCTGTGTAGACTTGAGTGATTGTATAAATGGTGCTGGATGAATCTTAGTCAGGGGCGTAGGAACAGGGGGTGGGGGTGGGGGCTTAGCCCCTTTTCAAGACGAAACCATATCTACCTCACCATAACTACAATTTCATTTTGATTTTCAATACTTTTCATAAATTAGACCCGCGCTCTGAAAACCGTTCCTACGCCCCTGTTAGTGTACATGATCTCTGATGTAAAATATTGATCGCATCAGTTTTTGGTGATGTTTGTACAAGGTCAAGGTCTCAGCTCCCTCTAAAGCTGTTTCATTGTTATGACTTTCCTGTAAAATCCTCTGTCCTATGATAATTCTCAAGTCCCAATTGTAGTGGGATAGCCTGTTGGTGAAAACTGGATGGTACTAAAAGCAGGCTAAAACTCAACTCAGTCTTTTACCTCATAAAGAAACCTGTCGTAGAAAACAGAGACCATATAATAGATATCTATTATATGGTCTCTGCAGAAAATAATTCAGTATCAGATGGATAAAAACGTCCCTAATTTCCTGAAACAGTATATCAGGGACAAATTCAAAATTGTTCAGTTCGTTATTTCAGCGAATGTGATTGGAAGCAGATGCTAAAAAGATATTCTATCTTTAGTAAAAACAGTTTCAAGTCCCAATCTCCTCCTGCCCCCATGAATATGAAACAGTGGTCCCCTGAAGTGATCATCTCTCCCCAGAGTCTCCAGCTATGCCAAGGTCAACTCCTTCAGTAGAGGCGTCTTATTGCCACCAGCCAGGAAGTCCAGACAATGAATCTGAGAGGTCTCACTACAAAATGCTCAATGAATCTGGAGTTTGTTTATGAGTCTGGGACTATTGGCAGCAGCTGGGCATAGTGGAAGCTGCTGGAGGCCAGTTCTTGTTAGCATGTAGGTCTGATTGACAGATTTGGTGGTGAGGCTGACAGCGTTTACTTCGACTGAAGATAGGGGATATCTTGGAAATTGAAAAGGATGAATGTGTAGATACCATTTTGTATCTTTTGTATCATGAGTACAGAGAAGTAAGAGCATACATTCAGTGGAGGTTGTTGAAGAGTGTATGTTCAGAGGATTTCAAGAATATGACTAGTTTGTCTCACAGTCCCTGAACCACATACTCTTCCCTACTGCCTAGCCCTCTCTGCAGTGCTAAAGCCCTAAATGAAGCAAGCCTAGAGTTCCTCAGGTTCCAAATCTCTGGTCTCCCAGGGGCTCCACTAGGCGTTAGTCTAGAACATGACCTGATAGATGTCCTGGGAATGTTCTTGCCCATGCAGACATTCAGATGTTTCCAGTGCCACATGTTTAGTGATTGTTTTTATCCACATGCATGACAGACATTTAGAGAGGTCAGAGACATGTACACTTGATGCCCCACAGTGGCGGATCCAGAGGGGGTGGGGGGTGGTTAAGGGGTTTGAACCCCCCTTTGAAAATGACTTAAGATCACATTGAAGATTTTTTTATGCGTTGGCGGAGCCAATAGGGTTCAGGGGTTCAACCCCTGAACCCCCTCCTTTCAAAATTCCTGGATCCGCCCATGCCCCAGGAATATCATTGTCCTTGTGTATGGAAAAGTTCAGAGGGATATAAGCAAATAATGGATTGATGTCCAAGAGATATTATTAGGACTGGAATAAATCCACTATGAGGTGAATGTGATACATAGCACAAATATAGGGTAATATACGAATACTGGGTAACAAATACAATAACATGACAGCAGTTGATATATTGTGATGTTTTCATGACAACAATGACTTACCAATCATTTGACCAGAGGAGGGGTAGACTAGTGGTTAAAGCGTTTGCTCGTCACACCGAATACCTGGGTTCGATAACCACATGGGTACACTATATGAAGCCCATTTCTGGTGTCCCCTGCTGTGATATTGCTGGAATATTGCTAAAAGGGTGTAAAACTCAACCCACTGACTGACTGACTGTTTTGACCATACTGACAGTGTTACTTTATCATGACAATGACGACATGACTCAAATTACATATAAGAGTGCTGGCTGTTATCCTGCCTATCCTGCCATACAGTTTTGCTTATCTCGTTTTGATATGTAGTACCCAAATTCAAGTAAAGACATTCCTTTACAAAATTCATTAATAATTTATTCTAGTGAGTGTGAATCATGAAGCATATCTTGGAACAGTGATCACAAAAGTGTGCAAAAGCAACAGATGGCAAGCGATAGAAAACACCTCACTCAGTTGGGTAAATTACAAGAGAATGTATACTTCTTTCCTGACAAATCCTCCAGACCAACTAAAAATGAGTTCCTGGCATTACAGAATGTGTCAACCAGACCCCATATTGATTCCAATAGTTCGTGAAATATTTGTGGTGTGTACCGGACCATTGTACATGACTTAAATGATCAGATCAACAATAGTGAGTGAGTGAGTTTAGTTTTACGCACACTCAGCAATATTCCAGTTATATGGCGGCGGTCTGTAAATAATAGAGTCTGGACCAGACAATCCAGTGATCAACAGCATGATCCACGCAAATAATAATGAATTGAATTCATTGAGGGAAATAGTTTGATTCACAGAATACATTAGTGATTCATAACAGCCCTAATTTGAATCAATGTTGTGTATTTGAAAATTCAAGAACAAGAACACAAATTGGTTCACTGATGTATGGTTTAGAATCTTAGCAGCTGTTTTTATCTTTAGGCTTTTCTCTTTGAAACTATTTTTGATTCAGAATTACTTTAAGATGTTAATCTTCTTTGAATTTTTAACTTTCAGAAATGAATAAGCTTAAGGGGAGCCAAAACTCAAATTTTGTGTATAACATGTTAAATCTGAGATACATTATCACTACACATGGTGATATACCATTTATATTCTATTTTCAGTTTTGTTAGGCATAGTTTTACACACAGGAACTAGGCAATTACATAGGCGTCAGGATATGTCTTGTGTATCCCATCTGTAATGGTAAATAAAACCGACATACATAAACAATTAGATAAATCCACTGTACAAGAAAATGGTAATTATTCAACCAAATTATTTTCAGTTAATCCTTTAAGTGAAGTTTATTGTAACTCAACTGGCCACACCTTTCTTGTTGCACTGTCACCTGTATGTTACATAACATGCAAGGCATTCATCACATCAAACATTTGTATAACCCCATCTTAGATTGTGTAAGTGAGTGAGTTTAGTTTTTCGCCGCTTTTAGCAATATTCCAGCAATATCATGGCAGGGGACACCAGAAATGGGCTTCACACATTGTACCCATGTGGGGAAACGAACCCGGGCCTTCGTCATGACAAGCGAACACTTTAACCACTAGGCTATCCCAACCACCCCAAGTCTCAGATTGAATAATTACACCAGACATAAGAAATACCATACATGAACCACTGATTGTTTGACAACCTCAGAGGCAGGAGTAAACTTAATTGAGTTTAATTTGCTTAATCAAGTTAAACTGAGTGCCACCACTAATTAATACTTGTAATAAAGATCCTACTTTTATATGTGAAAGGTCAGTGAGGAACTACATTGTACTTTCACTGCCCTTTCTATCAATGATCATGTCAAAATTGATCACCGCCTCCGTGGTGTAGTGGTTAGAGCGTCCGCCCGGAGAGCGGAAGGTCGCGGGTTCGATCCCCGACCGCTGTCATACCAAAAAGACGTTAAATATATGGTATTTGTTGGTCCCAGGTGTCCAAGCCCTTCGCATTAATGGGTACAACAAGGACTGAAATTCTGTCAGCGGAGTCAGTATAATGTGTCTGAGTGGGGTATTCATGCTTCACTGCGCATGGTATCAACAAAACATCAGTGGGCTAGCACTATAAAACCAGCTTCAGTATGGGCTAGTACAAGCAGCACAGCCCAGCACAGTTACACATACACATGCATGCCCGTTTTTTCATCATATGAGCGCAAATATTCTCAAGCACGATGTTAAACCCAATTTCACCTCACCTCACCTCAAAATTGATCATTAGGGATCAGGAGAAATAATTTGGATCCTTGTTATTCAAAAAGTTTACCGTAGTCTAAGATATGGAAAATCATTGTGCCTGCCAAGGACGTTTGTGCAACTTTGGAGACATAAAATTGTGAAAAAATTGAGTGAGGCTACTATACTTGCAGGCTTATGTTACTTGGGTGTTTTTCTTTAGTAACAAATGGATTACGTCAAGTCTCCCTTAAACAATGTCTATTTCTTGCACAGGATATCCACAAGACAAGGGTGTGATAACCTCTGTATCAACTGCTATAGCTGGTGTAACTAACATGCATATTATGACATGCCTGGTTTCAATATGTCTCTGATCTCATCGCCTATCACTACATTTTGAGAGAGGTTTTCAAGAGGTTGCTTAATGGCTTTGCATCTCCGATATTCAGATCGATGTGGTTTGATAGGTTTGTCAACAAGGTCTCGGGTCTTCATCACAGCTCTCTTCTGTCTCACAGGTCAATACTTGAGGCTCTTTAGCTGGAGTAATATTTGTTATCTTTTTCTTGCTTTAAAGTTAATGTTGCACATTTTTTCTTAAACTTCCCAATGTTTGTCTTTCCTGTTCACAATGTTTGTATTCTTTCTAGCTTGCTTGGAATTGAGAATGTTTTTGTCAACAGGGAATAGCGTTCTGTTCAATGGCTCAGAAATAAATCTGGTCAGGAATTTAATTATCTTATCTTATAATAACAAGGTGGTGGTGGTGGAATTGGGTTTAACGTCGTGCTTGAGAATATTTCGCTCATATGACGACGTGCATGCGTGTGTATGTGTATGTGCGGCTGCTTGTACTAGCCCAGACTGAAGCTGGTTTTATAGTGCTAGCCCACTGTGATACCATGCCGCAGTGAAGCATGAATACCCCACTCAGACACATTATACTGACTCCGACCCGACCAGTCCTTGATGTACCCATTAATGCCGAGCGCCAGGCAGGGACCAACAAGTACCATATTTTAACGTCTTTTGGTATGACACAGTCGGGGGTCGAACCCGCGACCTTCCGCACTCCGGGCGGGCGGACACTCTAACCACTACACCACGGAGGTGGTCTCTTATAACAAGGACATGGTTCTATTTTTATGTCTGTTAAGAAAATATTTATCCTCCATATATGCCTCCAACTATACTGAACAAAAATGTAAGTGATCATGGATAATTTATTGAGTTGTAAACTGGCTATGCTATTTCATGACAATATTCCCAAAATGTTCAAGAAAGCTCACTTCTTTTAGTATATATTTCAGACTAATTATGCTTATTTAGTAGTAAAAAATGCACCATTAGCAAGTGACATTATGACAGTGAAACCATTAATGATTAAATGTTGTCATTGTATTTCAGCTTCATTCTGTTTAAGCAAGGTTACATTTATGATGACCCGTGAAGATCCAGGTTAGAATATTGATCTTCAGTAACCCATGCTTGTCGTAGGAGGTGACTAGCGGGATTGGGTGGTCAGGCTCGCTGACTTTGTTCACACATGTCATTGTATCCCAATTACGTAGACCGATGCTCATGCTATTGATCACTGCATTGTCTGGTCCAGACTCGATTATTTACAGACCGCCACTATATAGCTGGAATATTGCTGAAACTAAACTCACTCACTCTACATTTATGATAGGATAGCATAAGTACATATGTTCTCACTATGTTATAGAAAAAGAGCACTAAGTGCATACATCCATACAATCTACAATATGTCATATATTTGTAACCATGACAACGTTGTTATTCAACCACTGTTATAAAGGTCTTGTAGCTTGTTGTAGGAAAGCATTATTGTGTTTCCCTTTTACTATGGCCTGTCACCCAAGTGCCTGTTGTTATGACAGCTGTAGTGCAGGACTTTATTACTAGTTATTTTCATCAGTTTCTATGTATATACAATATATTTCTGACACGGTACGCAATAATGTTCATTGTTATCACATGTTTATCTTACATCTAGTCTATATACAGTTCAATGAGTATTTTGATCCTCCAATATATAGATAACTTGGGTTATTTAAGTTACTGTTTTTCACATGTAGCGTTATTTGCCTTTTACTTTTACCGAACTATGATTTAGTCACTAACGAATCCACCACAATAGGCCTATGAAATAGTTCCATTGACAACATGTATGGTAATCTGACATGTGAAATTTCTGTTTTAGCTCTAACTTTATAACATACTAATCAGGGCTTTTCACACAATGAATTAATATTTCAAATGTACAAGGGGCAGTGGGGTATCCTTGTGGTTGTCAAGTTGAAGACCCAGGTTTGATTCCCTACATGGGTACAATGTGTGAAGCCCATTTGTGGTGTCCCCTGCCATGATATTGCTGGAATATTGCTAAAGGCAGCGTAAAACTAAATTTACTCACTCAAACGCACAAATGCCTCTGTGGATGTATTATATGTATGTGTATGCCTCTATTTGTATGTATTTATTAGTTTAAAGCTACACAAATCACTACAGCTGAAATTTGTATAGCTTTTTTTGTTATAAATTTGAAGAACATATTTGTGTGGCATTGTGGAAAATATTTCTTTCAGTACAGTATTTTGCTCATAATGCTCAATCATAAGTGCATTATTTCGTCTCAAACTGGCAAGATGGCAAACTTGGTCAATAAAAATGGGAAATTTGGGATAAAAAGTCAATACAAAATGTGTGCATGTATAATGAGCACACCCTGCACATAGCTATGTTCTCTGAAATAAGGTGCTCTATACACAAGAAAATATGGTACTAAGCAGACATTACAAAGATGGCTTGATATGGGGGAGGGTAGAATTTGTGACCTGGCACAATGAAGGTCAGTGTCAGCCATGTGCATTAAAGTCTGGGAACTAATAAAAATATAAATACAGTTCCACTCAATTTTGGCCATGGAGCCAATGTACACTTGTCAGAGGGCCCGGTACACAAAATATGTGATCTGGGCAGCCAATTTTCCAATTTCCATTGTGTAGAAGCCATAATGGCTGTGTGGGTTAGATCACTGACTTCTTGTGCTGGTGCCAGGCTAGCTGACGTAGAGAGTGGTTCAAATCTTGGATGGGACTCAGCCTAAGAAAGTACTAGAATCTGTACTTTACTGAGAAAGTGTAATCCCACATATAACATACACTACAGTTCCTCTCACTTGTCCACTGAAAGTGTAATCCCACATATGACATACGCTACAGTTCCTCTCACTTGTCCACTGAAAGTGTATAGTCATTTAGTTCTATAACTAAAGGGGCAGTTATGTTGCTATTTGATGTCTACAAGGACACATTCCACAGACTAGTCAGTTTTAGGACAATCACAACCATATACTTTAACATAGGCTTCCTTCGTGCAACTTCAAGACTATAAATAATTCTACAGCATAACTCTAGTATATCATCCCATGGACAGCAGTAATATGATATCTCTGATTGCAACATTCTACAGGCAATTCTGATATGATATCTTTATGACATTCAACACTACAGCTCTGATATGATATCTTTATGACATTCCACAGTACAGCTCTGATCTGATATCTTTATGACATTCAACAGTACATCTCTGATCTGATATCTTTATGACATTCCACAGTACATCTCTGATCTGATATCTGTAATTATGGCATTCCACACTACAGCTCTGATATGATCTGATATGATATCTTTTTGATTCTTTTATTATGCCATTCCACTCTACAACTCTGATATGATATCTTTAATTATGACATTCCACTCTACAACTCTGATTTGATATCTTTAATTATGACATTCCACTCTACAACTCTGATTTGATATCTTTAATTATGACATTCCACTCTACAACTCTGATTTGATATCTTTAATTATGACATTCCACTCTACAACTCTGATTTGATATGTAATTATTTTTGTGCCATAAAACTTTGATATGACACATGTAGACACAATATTCTACATTCTACAATGCAACTCTTTTATGACACCATGACATTCTATGTCACAAACACAATGCAATGTCATCTTTACCTATCTCAACAAACTGTATCAAACTGAGGGGATCACAGAAAATATTTACATTTGATCTCATCCAAACACTATTGTTGGACCAGTGACAAGAGCAGAGATCTGTTCTGACAAACAACGCCACATTGTCTCTGGGCAGAGTCGTAATGCATATTCCAAACCTAACTTACCGATTGAAGCACTTCTGGAGTGAGATTCTGTCTGGGGATTGCCACTCAGATCTAGTGGATAGAGCGTCTGTCTGATGCCACATCATACAAAATCATTACTAGATGGTACTTGTTGTTGTCCTGCCTGGCGCTAGACATTAACGGGAAGAGACAAGATTGATCAGCTTGGTGTCTGTAACGTGTCTGAGTAAGGAGACTATGTTAAATGGCAGTGTGATAACATTTCTCAGTGCCAACACTTGGAATGGATTTAGTCTGGATTAGAATGAGCTGCCACAAACACATGCACATTGCTATGACTAAAATAATATCGAAAGCTCCGTTAAAACCCATTTCACCTGAACTTTTCCTGATTTTATAGGAACTGTCGCAGTCTTATCGAATTTTGGAGATACAAATCACGCATTTCCTAGCAAGACATCCTACATGGTTTTCCTTTTTGGACTTTGACTAATCATTATGTTTCTATTGACCAGACCGTGACTTCCTGCCTTAATCAATTACTTTCTTGTTTTTCTCATTTGGAAGTTGGCAGGTGGATAATTAAATATCATGAAGAATATGTTTTTGCATGTTGTTAGATCAGTCCATGAAAAAGAAGAAACAACTTAATTATAAGTCATAGTAGGTGGACTTTCTTCATGTTTTTCTAGACTCAAAGACTGATAGCGCAGGACTGTACGACAGACTAGTGAAGTAGGGCAACTGGTTTTATGACTATGCACCTGAACATTTACACATTATCTTCCTGAGTAAAGACTTGTGTGGGCTTTCTTGGAAAATTGTAGGCTTCAAAGGACATAGGGTTTGAAATACCATATGGTTGGCAGTGTAACCAGAGTTGACAGTATGTTGTCTTTTGAGGAAACCATTCCTACCCACTCATTGAGATGAAGCTGATGCTCAGGCTTATCTTGGCTTGACCTTGGTAGGACATTTCAGTATCTGCCTGCCCACCTCTGAAACAGTAGGGGGCAGTGGTGTAGCCTTGTGGTTAAAGCATTCCTTCATCACGCCGAAGACCCGGGTTCAATTCCCCACTTGGGTACAATGTGTGAAGCCCATTTCTGGTGTCCGCCGCCATGATATTGCTGGAATATTGCTAAAAGCGGCGTAAAACTAAACTCATTTACTCACTCACTGAAACAAGATGCTGGTTTTAATTGATGAAGAAGAAGACATTGTGTGAACATAAACAAGGCCAAAGGGTGTGTTGGTAAATTTATTTCAAAAGTAAATTAGAAAATGCATCATCACATACCTAAAACAGAAGCGAAATGTTTTTTCCCTGCAACCATATCTTTCTTACAATGGTCTCAAACTTAGCTCACTTAATCATATGTATGATTTACAATGATTTAAAAACCTAACGAAGCTCCACACACCAGTTTGTTAATGTATAGGCTGTGAATGAATCCAAGGTCAATACTAATGTACAGTAGGTGATATCATTCCCTGTAAGGAGCTTCAAGATTACAGACCAGTGTATGTTGTGGGTACACTGAAATTTATGAAAACATTTACATTCACGAGCCATTCACAGAAATTTCAAATATATGGAGAACTTTATGATATATGTAAAACATCATTTCCAGAGTAGAATAAGTCTTGTTTATCTGCCCAAACAGATCTCACTGGGTGTGAACAGAAACACTGGGGTGAAAATAATATGCAATCAGTCACTGAAAATCAGTTAAGACACCAGGTGTTCATAATAACATTAGGTAGGAAAATACTATTAACTGACTGTCTCTCCTGAATGAGTGAGTGAGTGACTTTGGTTTAATGCCGCTTTTAGCAATATTCCAGCAATATAACGGCGGGGGACACCAGAAATGGGCTTCACACATTGTACCCATGTGAGGAATCGAACCCGTGTCGTCGGCGTGACAAGCGAACGCTTTAACCACTAGGCTACCCCACCACCCCTCTCCTGAATGAATAATAAAATAAATCAATGTGTTGGTTTGGTTTGCCAAAGGATTAAAATACTCCAAGTGGGAACATGTAAAATGTTTACGTCACATGTTAGTTGTCATATTCTTTGATAAAACAGCTTGTGAAAGTTAATCCAAGAGAAGGTTTTTGAAAGGCTTAGCTTCGGTGTGATTTATTCAGTTGGAATGGTTTGATGTCAATACAGTTGTAGTTCTAAACTTCTGTGATAAAATAACTTCAGCATCTTTTCAACCATATAATGTTGTAACATCCAATCTCATTAAAATCAGATCTTTTTCTTCAAATCGATACCACTCTTTATCCACAAAAGACAAACCTTTACTGGAGGCGGCATTAGGTGAAGCTGCTTCAAGACTTCTAACTTCTTTTACAAGTGAAGGAAGCATTCCTACCAGCATGGCTGATTCCTGTTCAGAATGTAAATGAAAAATGGCCTCAATGAGGTAATAATAATAATAATAATGCATTTATGACGCCTGCTTTCCAGCTTACAGCTGTTCAATGGCGCTAAACAAATCTAGGGTAGAGAGACTGCAGAGAAAAGGAAGGTTTTTAAGTGAGTTCGGAAGGATGAGACGTTGTCGATGCAACAGAGTTTAAGGGGAATAGAGTTCCAAAGAACTGGGTCTGTGAGGTATCACTGCTTTGGGGTGCACATGCACCACATCCTTCATAATGAGTAGGGGTGAAGCCACCATTATAAAGAAAAGCCCAGCTCACACATGATTTTTGCCATGAAATATGGACATGTCCTCAATACTATCTAAATATAAAGCTTTGCAACCTATCGGGTTTACACGAAAGAAATGGCTTGCTACGCGCATGATGAGAATGTAAAAGAATTATTTACAATAGAATCCTTTTGGAACAGACTTGCTCTTGGTAAACTCAAATTGCAAAGCATCACATCGATGATATACAATTTCTGATGTATATATTGACAGTGATAACAGTTAAGTCCAAGTAAGAAGTAACATATTTATTTTACTCTTTTGAAATAAGACTGAAATAACAAGTAATCCGATACAGATATGAGGGTCCTGATGGGAGGTCAACAGTACGTCAAATTTATGTCCTTCACTTAGTAGGTATTACATTTCTGGCTTAGTAAGTGAAGAAAGTATGTGAATAGTGGTCAAGATGAATCTGAAGTGTGAAATCTTCTCTGTGCAAATGCTGATCGTCGGTCTGTCAGGATGCTTGGGGATAGCTTCCTCTGCTTTTGTTTCATTGATACAATTAATGTTTTGCAATTACCTAACACTGACTGTTTTTATGTTGTGTGATTAGGTGTAATTATATACAATTCCTGAGAGATTGTAGCACAATTACGATCTACAGAAATGTTTATTTCAAGTAAAGGAGCTTTTGACAGACAATTATGCTAATCTGTAAAGATAAATACTGACTTATTTATTGTTATAGTGGCTCTGGACCCTCAGATAGTGATTTTTGTTTATCTGGAGCTGTCACATATAAATCATGTGGATAACGTCTTCAACACAGAGTTAACATGTGGAAAAAACATTTCGTTATTCCACACTAAAACACATCCCACAATCATGTGAGTACATTTGAAAAAACATTTAGAATGACCTTTTCACTAGATTCTGACACAACAGCTTTCAAAAATGCTAGAGTGCACATTGTCCATTAATAGAACACCCATACAGAATTACCTGGCCGCACGTGAGATCCAATCGTATTTGTTTACCAGTAAGCTCGACACATTGGGCCCTGCATTTGTTGATAACATGTAACTCCCGAGGGTGTCTGTGTCATCACAGCAGTTACCTCCCCTTCAGCCTGTTGAGCCATCAGTCTGCTGGATGATGTATCAACAATCAATTATGCATTCAGGAGTTGAAAATGAGCTGATGTGTTTCCCAAATTTAGAAATCATGACCATTTGCACTGAAACGGTCAAAAGGTGTTCCTGGCAGTCTGTCCAACTTGCTGTTCCTGATTGAAGTAATGTGCCATTTCAACTGGGGGTGTCTGGTGGCCTTTGCATCCTTTTATGATGAAATCAGATTATCAGGGTATGGCCTTACCTGCACTTGGCAGGTGCTTGAGTGAGAATCAACGGTCTTCTGAGAGGGCTTTTATTCCATGATTTGTTGGCGCTGTCAGAAATCCGATGGCTGTTATGAAATGCCAAGGAGGGCCATTACATTGTGTAATGAAACAAATGGTTGAATATTCTGGAGAGAGAAGCACTTGCATTAGCACATCATACACAACTATATCCTGAATGCAATGATAAAACACAAATAATGGATATGATATTTTGTCAGTATGAATCAGCAAACAGATCAGGGTTTTAGGCAAATGTTGCCTACTTCCAATATTTTTCTCTGCAAAATTTTGATCAGGATGAAAACAGTTTTTCCCAGTTTTCTTATTGTTGGTGTTACATTTATATTGCTCAAAGGGTTAATACTTCTTCCAACAGTGGGGACACATTTCTTGTGTCCCGTGTTGTAAATATTGCTTAATTGTAACTCAATAAGACTGGTGTAACATGCTCACTAATACTTTCGTAAATGATATTGTCATGTGTATGAACAATATTTATTTATGTCCAAGATATTTTTATGGATTAAACTTCTTTTTAATTTATCTCACGACGTTTAGAGACCATTCCAGGTCCCTTCATCAGTTCACGTCAATGTACAACTTCTAAATGCCACTGAAAGACACAATATTTATTTAGTCTTGACATAATGACACAAGGCGAACTCATTGTGTACTCTGACAATCATGATATGGTTTGATTCAGGTAAAGGTGGAATGTTGCAAATTGCAGCATTAAGCATCGTTGGCAAACTAACCTATTGTCTCACTAATGCTGTTGTCCTCCTGAAGGTACAGGTAATCTTAGCCCTCAGATTCAAGTTGACTCTTGTCTGAATAAACCTTGTTATTTTTTCAGAGTTCTGGTTGAATTCTTCACCAATGAGAAGTCCTTCAAGGAGAGGCTGCAACTGTACTTCATCAAGAACCAGAGATCCAGTAAGTATGGCTTCAGCACTAGCCTGTTGGCTGATGTGGGAGTATATCGACTAAAGCACTATTATAAAGGCTGAAGTGGGAGTGTAAGGGCTTTAGCACTAGCGTGTTGGCCAGAGTGGGAGAGGATCTTGTAAAGCACTATTGTATAGGCTGAAGTGGGAGCGTAAGGGCTGAAGCATTACAGTCCGTTTGAGTCAAAAACGGACCGATGAATTGCAAATTTTATCATTGTACAAAATTGCCACATAAATATAAATAGTACACATGTTTATCATTTACTAATACCCAACAGCTTTCTTATATTTGAAAATTTTCTGGACTCCACCAAAAAAGTTCTTTAAGAAACTATCATCATTGAAAACGCAAAAGTTGTTTTCTGTTGCGGCGGGGTGAAACCGCAGAAACGGAACAGCCAGTCATGGCGGGGGACATCTCAAAATCTATTCCGGGAGAGCTGTCGGTTCCTCGCCTGTCGTAGTGTCATAGTCATGACTTAAAGGGATGACAAGTGGTGCCACAGTTGCCTGTTGTAAGCCATCCCGAGACCAGTAACCTTGTTCAATGACGTTAGCTACCTTGTTGACACAGTTTTGCCAAGTTTCAGTCGTGATTTTGTTAAGGGATTCCTTACCAAAACCTCTACGTCACATAATCTAAAAGTTGTGTTTGATCTGGCAACATCTCCTTTGACAATACCCCATATCATTTCAATGGGGTTAAGGTCACATTGATAGGGTGGAAGTCGCAGAATATCGTGACCCTTACTTTTTATGGAACTGTCAACTTTGTAGAAAGGTTCACCTTTGTGGGTTTTTATGATCTCATATAGCTGAGGCTTCGTTGCCTTTGAAGGCCGTGCGATCTGAAATTTGTCGAGCCATGATATCATATCACCTTTTCGACTGTTCGATGTCGGGGCTTTACTGTCGGGGTCCTGCATGCTGTGGTATGGGGCATTGTCCATTATAATAAAAGACTTCTCTGGTAGAGCTGGTACCAACTTGTTTTTAACCCAATCGAGGAAAACTGCACCATTAATCTCGGAATGGTATTCTCTGTTATCTGTGGACTTTGCCCTGAATACCAAGTCACAGCCTGGGAGAAAGCTTTTGCTGGAGCAACCAGCATGGAGAATGATTAGTCTCTCTCCTTTCCCTAGAGGCAGCTTTCTACGTTACCCCCTTATCACCCCATCGGTACCCACTGACTGCTGGCAGTGTGCAAGGCATTGACCCAGGTCTCGGGTCCAAGTACACTGGCTCGAACCCTTCCTCTTCTTTATAACCCTAAGAAAATTATTTCTCAAGCGAACGATATCAGGGAGTTCACAGAGTACTGACCTATTCTCCCCCGAAATTTTCTTATAACGATACCCGAAAGAGTGTAAGAGTTGCCAGAGTGTGTACTTTGATACTCTGAGGTTGTGTTCTTGCTTCAAATGCTTTTATAAAATTTTCAGCGACATGTATTTGTTTTAAAAATAGAACTTGTTGATAGACTGCCTTACAAGGTTGTCCAAATATTTTAATTTGTGTGATTTTGACACGACCCCTACCTGCTTCGCATCACCCTCACAATGTTTGTGTTCCAGAACATTTGTCAGTACCGTTGCTGATACTCCTAAAGGTTTTGCTGCCCGCCTACGGAATTTATTAATGGCATGAAATGGTTTGCCCCTTACGGCTTCAGCACGGAAAAAATCGCGTACACTTTAATCATCAACTGTTTTCCGCCAGCATTCAACTTCATTTTTCATCGGGCATGTGTATCCCGTGCACGACGAGATAGTAGCTGTTACGTTTCTGCGGTTTCACCCCGCCGCGACAGATAACAACTTTTGCGTTTTCAATGATGATAGTTCCTTAAACAACGTTTTTGGTGGAGTCCAGAAAATTTTCAAATATAAGAAAGCTGTTGGGTATAAGTAAATGATAAACATGTGTACTATTTATGTTTATGTGGCAATTTTGTACAATGATAAAATTTGCAATTCATTGGTCCGTTTCTGACTCAAACGGACTGTAGTGTGTTGGCTGAAGTGGGAGTTAAAGGGCTTAATCCCTAGCCTGTTGGTTGAAGTTGGAAAGTATCTCCAGAATCACTATTGTATAGGCTGAAGTGGAAGTGTAAGGGCTGAAGCATGTTGGCCGAAGTGGGAGAGTATCTTCTAAAGCACTATTGTATAGGCTGAAGTGGAAGCGTAAGGGCTGAAGCATTAGTGTGTTGGTTGAAGTGGGAAAGTATCTCCAGAATCACTATTGTATAGGCTGAAGTGGAAGCGTAAGGGCTGAAGCATTAGTGTGTTGGCTGAAGTGGGAGAGTATCTTCTAAAGCACTATTGTATAGGCTGAAGTGGAAGCGTAAGGGCTGAAGCATTAGTGTGTTGGCTGAAGTGGGAGTAAGGGCTGAAGCATTAGTGTGTTGGCTGAAGTGGGAAAGTATCTCCAGAATCACTATTGTATAGGCTGAAGTGGAAGCGTAAGGGCTGAAGCATTAGTGTGTTGGCTGAAGTGGGAGAGTATCTTCTAAAGCACTATTGTATAGGCTGAAGTGGAAGTGTAAGGGCTGAAGCACTAGTGTGTTGGCTGAAGTGGGAGTATATTGACTGAATCCCTATTGTGTATGGGCTGTGCTGTACATGGCACAGCCATGTTTCTCCTCTCGTGATGAAGCACTAGTGTTTGTGATGGAGTGTGTGGGACACAGGTGTGTTTGCTTCAGCATCACATAGCCTCAGCTGATGTGTTTGGGCTTCAGCTAGAGAGTATAGACTGTAGCAGGAGTATATAGGCTTCAGCAGGGGCGTATTGAGAGCATCAGGAGAGTATGGGCTTCAGCAGGAACATTATGGCCTCAGCAGGATTGAATAGGCTTCAGCAGGAATATATGGGCTTCAGCATAAGTATATGGACTTCAGCAGGATTGTATAGGCTTCAGCAGGAGAATATGGGCTTCAGCAGGGGTGTTTTAAACATCAGGAATATATGGGCAGGAGAATATGGGCTTCAGCAGGAGTATATGGGCTTCAGCAAGGGCATATTGAGAACATCAGGAATATATGGGCAGGAGAGTATAGGCTTCAGCAGGAGTATATGGGCTTCAGCAAGGGCATATTGAGAACATCAGGAATATATGGGCAGGAGAGTATAGGCTTCAGCAGGAGTGTATGGGCTTCAGCAGGAGGGTATCGGGGGCCTCAGGAGAGTAATGGCTTCAGCAGGAGGGTAATGACTGCAGCAATGTGTATGTAATTTCCCAAGGTGTGAGGATCTATAATAAACATTAAGTGTTGCTGAAACTACGAATGTGCAATATATATGAGATGTAACAAATTAGGTGATGATTACTACAGGTCTCATTCATCTCTGACATTTAAAAGCAAATAATAAATTAGGTTTTCAGAGATTCAGCTGTGTTGTAAGTGTATTTCCCTGATGAGTGTCGGACATAAGATGAATATTTGATCGTCTCTGTATCCAGGTATTTCCATCTGTTTCTACTCTTCTGCTGCTGCTGAAGGGCAGTGATCGTATGAATCGTGCAGTTTCTCCGTGATAACGGTACAAATGAGAAGCCTGTGACATGATTGTATTCTCCTAAATAAATCTCATGGGTGTGCACATTTTATTGTGACATTTGATATTTTGAGCCGAACTGAAGATTGCTTCGTTGTAATTATGACAAAATACCGTTTCATCCACATCAACTGTGCGCCTGAAATTGGTTTTTCGAAATGAAAGCATTGTAATTTTATGAGACATACAAATACCGTTGTTTTTTGTGGTGGTAATGAGATATGGAGCACGCTCAGCAGGAATTCCTGCAAGGATGCCAACCATTTCAGTGTTGTTGGAATCGTTACAATATTTAAAAAAAATATCAACCCATTAAATTAGGAGATAAACAATATTTTTTTCCACATGACCGAATATTTTTCAGTATTTTATTGGATATTCAATCTGATTTTAAATCTTGAAACTTCCTGGAATTGATAAAATACTGAATGGTGTCGCAAATCTGAAAACAAAATAATAGTGACTTTGTGAAATTCACATTTTGTCAGTCATTTCCTGATGCACACTCTCTCTTATTGAATTGATATCACATGATGATGTAATAAATCATGTCACATGGTTCTGCGATGTCATCACTGATGTCACATGGTTCTGTGATGATGTTATGAATGATGTCACATGGTTCTGTGATAATGTTATGAAGGATGTCACATGGTTCTGTGATGATGTTATGAATGTAACACGGTTCTGTGATGATGTTATGAATGTCACACGGTTCTGTGATGATGTTATGAATGATGTCACATGGTTCTGTGATGTTATGAATGATGTCACATGGTTCTGTGATGACAGTATGAATGATGTTACATGGTTTTGTGGTGTAATGAATGATGTCACATAGTTCTGTAATAACTGAAAGTGCCTGGGCCCTTATTCTCGAAACCTTCGTAGCCTTAAGAATTCTTAACTTTGATCGTAGCCAATGTGTTAAGAATGGGCTTTTCTGATGATGTTATGAATGAAGGCTAGAATGAAGCACAGTTTTGTGATGTCGTTCTGTAATAACTGAAAGTGCCTGGTGAGAGACTGTGGATAATTGCTTGATTAACTTTGAGCCTGGTGAGTAGACTGTGGAAGAAAGCACTTAATTGGTGTTGTTTTGATAAACACTGATTAACTTTGGATTTTAACCTTAGACTTGTCCATTTTGACAAGTCAGACATCACAGCTGTTGAAATGTTCATATTGGGGTATGGGTAGATGGTTGACTCAGCAGATGAGTAAGTGAATCTGTGAATGAATGATAAATTGAATGGATGGTCGAATGAAAGGTTAAATGTGTTGATGGTTGAAAGAGTGGTTCATTGATTGAGTGGTTGAGTGAGTGGTTAAATGTGTGAGTGGTTGAGTGAATGATATAGGGAGTGAGTAAATGCTCCTAGTGATCACCCAAGACGACAAAATACCTGCTGTACCAGGGATATGTAACATAGACAATCAAACCATGAGCAGATAAACCAGTGGTAAATGTTATGAGCAACATTCCACGCAGCTAGGTTACAGTGACATGTAATCATAAACAATCATAATGATATCACCACTCGTGCAGTGCAACATCATAGCGCTTGACAAGATGAAGTTTTTCTAATGGCACTAGAGAACATTTGCTCTTCTGTGGTTCAGGGCGATGGGGTAGTCTAGTGGTTAAAGCTTTCGCTCGTCATGCCGAAGACCCGGGTTCGAATCCCAACATGGGTGCAATGAGTGAAGCCCATTTCTGGTGTTCCCCACCGTGATATTGCTGGAATATTGCTAAAAGCGGCGTAAAACCATACTCAGTCAGTCAGTCAGTCTTATGTGGTTCATTGTTTCATTTACATTTTTGTACAAACTGAACCTGAAATGCTTTCAGTTTCCATCTTTGTATGTTGTTGACAGAGTCAGGTCACTGAGGCTGACTACCTGATCAATTCTGGTTGTCCCTTACAAATAACATTGGCTTTATGATTAGGTGTTGCACCACCGATGCTTGTAATTATTACTTGTTGACTTAGTTGTACTTTCATGTGTTCCCTTATTTATTTCCATGAGTATGTATACTAGGCAATAATATGCCCCTTAGGTTTTCTGTCAAAATAATCTGTAAAATAGACAAGAAAATATTGACTATCAAGGGAATTTTTGGTTTTTGGAAGCTCACTTACTGATTACCGACAGATATGTCCAGAAATTTGTTGAGGGTATTACATAATGAATCAGTGCGCTTCACACAGTGACCAGAATAATTCTGAAGGAAACACAAGAATCGTGATCACCTTAAACCATTTCAATAAACTTGCATCAAGATCTGTTATGAGGCTTTCACTTGAGGTCATGCAGCAGGGACTTCTTTCGATACGCACCATTTATCCAGCCTCATGTAAGAATGTCGAGTTTTGATTGGTTCACGTGACTCTGATAAAATGCCATGTACACCCGTCACGATCCGTGAGCAGGGAGTACAAAAATCATATTATCCCGCCACGCCTCGGTGACCACGCCAAGTGAGAAATGAGAAAAGTGTGCATCTCCAAGCCTTTAGTAACGTGCGCTGCATTGAGGTCAATCGATCAGCTGGTGTCAACTTGGCAGCAAGTAAACGTTTTGCCACAACAACTGAGAGTTTTCTTTTCTTTTCTTTTGATTTAGTAAAAACATTTGGCTAGATAGATGCGTTATCACATCGTGTCGACGGAAATACAGGGTTTTATCAGTCCCGAGTAAGGTTGTATTCCCCTAATTTCCCTCGACATGATGTGATAACTTATAATGTCAATGTGATCTCTCACATGTCAGAACCGTAAATCATTTCGCGCTATATATTTGAGCAACATACTATGGACTTCCTGATGTTTAAGTGTTTCTGTGCACAAACACGGCTACAAATCATGTGGCTCTGTAAGATAAATATGACAGTACACAGCGGAGAAACAGGAAGTGAATCTGACCTTATACTTTACTAATTGTATTCACGCACACATTTCTAAATTAATTCTTGCATGTGTAAAATTACACTGTAATTTTGATTATTGAAAAAAGCCCAAACGAAATAATAGCTTATGGTCCTCATGTGTCTCTTACATGTTGCCTGGTAATATGAACACATATTGCGAAACTTACCTGGATGAAAATCTCTCTGCATAATTTAGCTGAATATATACTGAGGGAAAGAAAAAAGGGAACATCACCTCATCACAGTGTTCCTATGTTTTTTCTCAGATTTTCACCCACAGTGCAATACAAAGCTTGCGAGGAAACCTTGAAAAATAAAGGAGCACTTGTTCTTTCATGTGTTGGGGCGGTGGGGTAGCCTAGTGGTTAAAGCGTTGGCTCATCATGCTGAAGACCCGGGTTGGAATCCCCACATGGGTACAATGTGTGAAGCCCATTTCTGGTGTCCCCCGCCGAGATGTTGCTGGAATATTGCTAAAAGCGGCGTAAAACCAAACTCAGTCAGTCAGTCAGTCTTTCATGTGTTCCCTTATTTGTTTCCCTCAGTATATGTCTATGTGAAATAATACTTGTACTTTATAACTAGATACTTTCAATTTATCTTGCATATGTAATGTTTTCAGTAAGAAAATGCATATGAAACATTAGGGTTTTGTTATCATTTAAGCACCAGTCATGAAAATAAATATCATCTTTGCTAGGTTACTTGATGGACATGGCACTTCAGAAGCATGTCAGATTACCTCTATATGTTTTGTAATGGTTGACAGGTGATGACCCGGTCATAGCTACTGTGTGTATAATTTAATCCACAGTAACTAACTCACTCACTTAGCTGCTCAACCATTCACCCATGCAACTGCTAACTCAACCACTCATTCATTCACTCAAGACTCATTCACTAAAACACTCATTAAACCATTCACTCAACAAGTCATGAAACCATAGACTCAACCACTCATGCAATTATTCAATCACTCACTCACTACACTGTCATCATTCAACCATTCAACCATTCAACCAGTCCTTTATTTACTCAACCACTCCTTCACACAACCACTCCTTCACTCAACCACTCCTTCACACAACCTCTCCTTCACTCAAGCACTACTTCACACAACCACTCCTTCACTCAACCACTCAACAACTCATTCAACCTATCCTCAGCCTCTTTCTCAATCACTTATTCACTCAACAAATCACTCAAGCTCTCAACAAACCACCCACTGAGACAGTCATCCAATAAATTCAGGACCCCTGAAGATCCGGGTTAGAATTGGTCTTCATTAACCCATGTTTGTCATAAGAGGCAACTAACGGGATCGGGTGGTCAGGCCCGCTGACTTGGTTGACACATGTCATCCTATCCCAATTGTGTGGATGGTTGCTCATGCTGTTGATCACTGGATTGTCTGGTCCAGCCTTGATTATTTACAGACTGCCGCCATATTGCTGGAATACTGCTGTAAGCTAAACTCACGCACTCACTCAATAAATTCAGCTTCGATTTAGTTAATTAATTTCTGCAGTATATTTTTTATTGCAATTGTTCCTGGTGAGTGTAAGTGTAAGTGTAAGTGTAAGTGTATTCTTGATATTGTGTTTCAATGAGGATCACATGCATCCTGTACGTTGTCGCGAAGTCTACATGGACAAGGGCAAGACGTCATCACAGTAAGTTCCCTCTCAGCTTTAGTGCATCCTGTAGTACTTATGCTGACATAAGCATCCTTTAGTAGTATCCTTATGCTGACATGCATCCAAGATGCGTTCGCGAGTCTACATGGACAAGGGCAAGACGTCATCACAGTAAGTTCCCTCTCAGCTTTAGTGTAGTACTTATGCTGACATGCATCCTGTATCAGCGTTAGTGTAGCGAGTCTACATGGACAAGGGCAAGATGTCATCACAGTAAGTTCCCTCTCAGCTTTAGTGTAGTACTTATGCTGACATGCATCCTGTACTTTTGAGTCTACATGGACAAGGGCAAGACGTCATCACAGTAAGTTCCCTCTCAGCTTTAGTGTAGTACTTATGCTGACATGCATCCTGTACGTTGTGCGAGTCTACATGGACAAGGGCAAGACGTCATCACAGTAAGTTCCCTCTCAGCTTTAGTGTAGTACTTATGCTGACATGCATCCTGTACGTTGTGCGAGTCTACATGGACAAGGGCAAGACGTCATCACAGTAAGTTCCCTCTCAGCTTTAGTGTAGTACTTATGCTGACATGCATCCTGTACGTTGTGCGAGTCTACATGGACAAGGGCAAGACGTCATCACAGTAAGTTCCCTCTCAGCTTTAGTGTAGTACTTATGCTGACATGCATCCTGTATGCGTTGTGCGCTGGACAAGGGCAAGACGTCATCACAGTAAGTTCCCTCTCAGCTTTAGTGTAGTACTGACATGGACAAGGGCAAGACGTCATCACAGTAAGTTCCTAACAATTACCACAATTTCTCACAAGTGTCACAAGATTCTTAATTGTTCATTCAAAACCTAAATAGAACCACCATGAATGCAGTTTTGTATGCTATGCCCATGACGTTTCAGGCATGTTAACATGTAAAACATGATGTTCAATATCACATCTTTTTGATCACATCTCGCAAAGAGGCAGAAAAAAGTTGACTGTATTTCTCAAACAAAATTGTTTGGCTCATTCCTTACAGAAATCCTCACCTGTCTTGAGGCAGTGACACAAACACATCGTGAAAGTCATCGACTGCAGTCATAGATCTACCAGTGTTATTCAGTTCTAGTTTATAGACCACCTCATGTGCACACACCGTGAACTGTTTGAGACAAAAAGATATATTGATTAAAAAGAAATGTAGTGTGTTCATTTTATCATGTTCAAACCTACAGCAGACAGGTGTGACAATCATTTAATAATAATAATAAAAATAATAATAAGTCATCTTCTGTAGCGCAGTCTCCAAACACCAAGTGATAACCCAAGCTGCCTGTGAGGCGCTAGAAGGTTATAGTCACATGACCTATCCCACCAGGTACCCATTTTCTGCTGGGTGAACAGAGGCAATTTTGAACAAACTCACCTAAGATGAGACCATATGTATTACATGTGCTTCGTTGTGGGGTAGGACTGAAGTCCTTGGAACTCTCAGGAGTCAAGCTGCCAAAGACGGTCATCCAAGCTCGACGTTGCATAACTTCAACTGATTTGTGACCTGAGCTCTGTGCACAGGACCACAAGCCATACAAATATTTGCCTTGGAACTGTCCAAGGTTGCTGGACATTTGTTTGAGACATCTATGTTGGTCATTTTGTTAACAAGACATGCAGTTGTCTTTTCCAACCTCATTTTCATGGAACCCGTGAAGATCCGGGTTAGAACTAAGATCTTCAGTAACCCATGCTTGTCGTAAGAGGCGACTAACGGGATCAGATGATCAGGCATGCTGACTTGCTTGACACATGTCATCAGTTCCCAAAAGCGTAGATCAATGCTCATGATGTTGATCACTGGATTGTCTGGTCTAGACTCGATTAGACAGTCGCCATATAGCTGGAATATTTCTGAGTGTGGCGTAAAACTAAACTCACTCATCCCTTTTCATGGAGAATATTTTACACTCATGATAAATAAACTCTGGGCTCATCCACTTGCCTTGACCCATTTCATATTAAAAAGGCAGTGTGATTTACATCAAATGATTTATAGTATATAAATTTACATTATGCACAGCTCATGTCATTGGTATGAAACAATATTTTAGACAAAGAGGAACACTTTTTATGGATAGACAACTTCTGTATTGTAATAGATGTGACGTATTTTGTGTAGATGCTAACACAGTTATCCATCAAATGATACAGACTATGTTATTTATTTTTTGTGTGGATCAAATTTCCTTGAATACAAATCAGTGTTTATTTCTAATACGAATAACAGTATCAGAGCCAAGAGAGTTATCTGCACTTGAGTCAAGGCTGATACGTCATCCCAATTGTCCAGCAAATGTGAAAACCATCAGACTGAAAAATCTTATTTTATGTAGATATATATAATAAATAAGTTATATAATGGGTTTGTTAAATAAGATAACCTGTATTTCACTGTTGTAGGACCTTCTGATTCTTTCATATTGCTGAAGTTAATCTGTCATGCCTGTCAGTAAATGATATTTCATAAACATTTTAGGCCATTTGCAAACTGATTGCTTCACTCAGCAGTGTAGGAAGCAGATTGAACAGCTGTGGTAATAGCATTCTTTACTATTATATACAAAACAACAATCAGTGTGTAAATTCAACTGATTTGTAAAATAACTGCAATTTGTAAACATTTGCTGTTTCAATAGAGTCATTTGTCATTTGTGAATGTTCCATAGATTCTGACTCAGGAAGACTTCCATGGTCGAATTAAATATCCTTTTCAAGTTACAATGTATTTGGAAATGACTGTTTTCTCAAACTGTGGCAAGTGTCAAACCATGGAAGACACATGGGGATTCTTGTCAGCATAGTGTCCCAGAACGCCATGTTTGTCGTCAGTGTATTTCACTTCAGAACTTCCATTTTATTGGAATTACCAAACGAAATATTCCTGGGTTGTGTGAAGCAGTTGTTAATGCATTGAAATATGAAGCTTAAGTCAACAGAATGAACGTAATGGCGCCAAGAATATGCTTTCCAGGACAGAAGAGTTATGACACAGTATTCCTAGATGTTGGTCTCTGGAGAATTATCCAGTATTCCATATCAGTAATTGTTTAATTTGGTTTTATTTTTTTTTGTGAGAGTGATGGTGGCTACGCAGGTGCCCCGGTCATCTACATTGCTGTAGTATTGTCTGCAAGGTTCTCGCTCCCTTAGGGATACAACAACCATGTGACTGACGATCATCTTGTCTTGCCAGCACCGTGGTTTCAAGCATATAGTGAAGGTGTTAGACCTACAGTGATGTAACTGTGGACTAGGTCTACATGGTGATAAAGTCAACTCTCTGAGGCAGCATCTGGACGTAACAAACTCTGGGGATAGAATTACCGCCAGTTAGTCAGCTAGTGTAGTGTGTAAAGTTGTGCTGGAATGAGTGCCTGGGTTCTTGCTGTATGTCTCTAATTGTATTACGAGAGTACTGGTAAACTATTTAGATACACACTTGATCATGCATAGTTTAAAGGTGTCCGTTATCTCTCCTGAAAACTGTATTTCAGAATTTTATTGTTAGTTTCATTTTGTAATATAACTTACCAGGGCTTGAGTAGTTATGTTGGAACCAGTGTCCTACTCAGGATTTGGTTTGGTTTGTTGTTTTACGCCGCATTCAGCAATATTCCAGCTATATGGCAGCGGTCTGTAAATAATCGAGTCTGGACCAGACAATGCAGTGATCAACAGCATGAGCATCGATCTACACAAATGGGATATGATGACATGTGTCAGCGAGCCTGACCACCCGATCCCGTCAGTCGCCTATTACGACAAGCATGGGTTACTGAAGAATAATTCTAACCCAATCTGAGTATCTGATTTACACTTCTAAGCTTTGGGGTAAATACTACTCTTACTTCACAAAATACCCTTTCTGACCCAGCAAAGGTCATTGAATTTAGTTGTTTTATCCCATTTTTATGGGATTTTGCTCATGTAAGTAACCTCTGGTTTCATTGACCAATGAAGATGACATTATGTATGTACTGACAGAAACCAAAATATTGCTTACTACATCATAATACAAAACTTCAAATCCAGAGGACATAACCCTTGCTGAAAGACAGACAGATTGACAGACAGATTATTTATTAGAGTCTGACCTCAGTGACATAAAATAATACAGCATAATATACAAACAAAATACATGAGTCACTCCATTTGATGTGGGTGAGTTATGAGAGACTATCTGTTAAAACCATGTACAATACATACATACACAGATATGTCAAATCATGATTACTGTTAGAATCAGTATGTGATGTTTGTAATCTATACGATGATGTTGTTTTAATTAAACAGTCCTGGAATCATGGTTTAAGTTTGTTTTAGTTTTGCTTGTTGTTTGCTCAGTAGAATTCCATCTATATGACAGTCAGTAAATAATCGAATCTTACATCATGAGCATTGAATCAGAGCATGTACCTGACCTCATGATCCAGAAAACCAATCTGACGGATGTTCACGGAGACATAGTATTAATCAAAGCCTGGCTTTCTGACTGAGATATTGCCTGTTTATTTAGAACTTTTTCCATCCCAGGTGTTTGAGAGTTTGATAAGGCTGCAGTAGTTGATTAATAATATACAGGTGAGCTTGGGGTCAGGTAAAGTTCTCATCACTCTTGATGTTCTCTAGAAGTGCCAATGGTCGGCATTTTAGTTGAGTGCTTGATCCTCCTGGTTATAGCATGGGCACATTAAACAGCTGAATGTGTGAAATTGATGTATATTTAGGCCAGACCAATTTTATTTCTTGTTTTAGGGATTTTTTGTCCTCAGAAACCCTAAAGGCAGGAGGGGAAAGAAATAAAAATAAAATCACCAGTCAAAGTAATATTGTTTTTAAATGCTAAAAGTAAAATACTTTTAGCAATTTATGAGTGAGTTTAGTTTTACGCCGCACTCAGCAATATTCCAGGGGCGGTCTGTAAATAATCGAGTCTGGACCAGACAATCCAGTGATGAACAGCATGAGCATCGATCTGCACAATTGGGGCAATTTATGAAGTGTATATGGGGGAAAATACAACCTAAAAATAATTTTCTTGTAATTTTACATTGGCCAATAATAACATAAGGATTTTATTTTTTGAGTGGGGAAAATTAATGTATATTTTTGTTCTTATTCTTGAAAAGATACGACCGGCGGATCCGTGAAACAAGAAATAAAATTGGTCTGGCCTTAAGATATTTTGTCATTTTATAATGAATTGGGTAATAACATACACATTACTATCTTATTAGGACACGTCTTAGTTTGTTTCTGAATGTTTGCATGTGCGACAAAGGATTCCAGTTTTCCAGATTCTAAGAGGCACTGGGATTGATGATCAACTTTCTGCACTGAAACTTGATCCAAATAACAAACATTAATATATGATACAAAAGAGCTGTTGTGTTTATGAATAATTACTTACTTCAAGTCTGGGAAAGAATATAGCAAACGAACATTAGATTTGTAATTATGATTGTCACTTCCTGGACATGAATAAATAAAGGAAGACACTCTCTTGTGGAACATTTGACATATTGGATTTTTCTTTATTCGGCTCATTGGTAGTTCCTGGGATAGATTCATCAACATTCTATAAGATGATTGAGTTGATTGATGGAGGCCAAGGTCAAGGCCACAAGACACTAACTTGGCAGAGATCATGTAAAAATTTAGACACATGCAGATGGGTTGTATGATGAATTACATCTGTTAACGGTTAATGTATGTACTTTTGACTTTGATTTATGGATAGCTTATATGTAAAGAGAAGTTGGAGTTGAAGCTAATTCTGTTGACATTTGTTGGTCACAATGATAATGAACATCAAATGCACATGCAGTAAACTATCCGGTGTCAGGGTTTTCGACGATGTAAGACAAAAATGTAATTTTTATCTGTAATATAATAGTTTTCATTTTACTAACCTCGACTGATAAAGGATATATTCATCTATTTCACACAAAAATATCAAGTGTTTCCTCCAAAAATAGCGTTGATGACATCGTATCGGCGAAACTGTTGTCGTTCATAACATCTGGGTATTTTGTATGGGTTTTCGACGATGAGCCATACTTTTTGCTCCGCACTGCTAGAGAGTGTTGTGATCATGTGGCTTCCTATTTATATATTGCCTGTCACCAGCAGACAACTGATCTTACTGAATTTTCGCTTGCTATTTTTTGTTATAAAGGCAACTGATTTTGCATCTGAAGTGGTATTAACGATCTCGGGTAAATAATATTGATGTTTGTTTGCTTTTTATATAACTTTACTTCCCGATTTCCATTGTCAATAAAACTTCTCACGACAGCGACTGGGCACCCGCCCTACCAGTGAAACTGTTTGTGCACACCGATCGCACACGTACTCACCCGATATAGCGCGAGCAATGCAATCGTCGAAATCACAAGAACGTCGAATTCAGCTCGTGTTGGGATATTTTTATAATAAACATGCTTATAATGACCTGACCGAGATAATGAACTTTGTTTGGTTCCTGCAACAAGCTGTATGTTTTAGTCAAAATGTGTATAATGATCTACAGTTATATAACTAAAATTAGTGCTCCGTTTGAGTTTCCCGTAACTATTTGAACACAAATTTGAGAAGGCTTGACACTGATTGTCTGATTGTAAAGTTACTTGAAAAACAACCTGCTTTTGACATATTGTTTTGGAGTGTAAGATTTTAGTTTAATGAGCTTGTCATCTAATTCCCTCAAAATGTTCTTTCATTTCTGAAACAGTATTTTTGTTTTCCAGAAAGTTAGATTGTCAAAATGGGACAGACGTGCACAAGAGAATGGACCCTGATGATTTCCATAAAGAACAAGAGATCTGCTGGTAAGTGTCACTCTCTGACTGCAGCTCCCTGGATCTCAACCCTTGACAACAATAGCTTCCATCCAAACCGTTCCAAACTAATCAGGGTACAGGGCCACTAACCTTTGCCATCCTTTTTAGAGTTGTGTCCCTTAGGGCCTCCAGGAGCCTTTGATTGGTGGTTCAAATGCCAGTTTGCCCTGATTATGAATCTAATTTGGTCAGCACCATAACCATGCTTGCAGGATTCACCAAACCGGGAAATATTGCCAACCTCCCAACATCAAGCAGACATGTTGTGATATAACTGTAACGCTATTTAAAAGCAGTGTTAACTCAGACTGACTACTGTAAATCTTGGTATTATCGTGACAGTGAATCAAATTAAACAAATTGGAGTAGTCTTTGCTCACATTAATTAAAGTTAATGTTAGTGTTAATGATGTCGATCACTGGATTGTCTGGTCCAGACTGGATTATTTACAGACCGCCACCATATAGCTGGAATATTGCTGAGTGCGGTGTAAAACTAAACTCACTCACTCACCCACTCTGACACCAAGTACTCAACACAGTTTCTGTGTTTTGATAGCTGCATCAAAGGCTGACATTATAAATGGATTTATAAATATTAAAAACCTGTTATTTAACTTTGATATGCAGATTTAAGATAGTGTGCACCATTCTGGTTCTGCTTATACTCATACCTCCATAAACACAAACACATAATCAAGTCCTAAATAATTCAAGACCCTTAGACAATAATGCATAACAATATTTATGAAAAGAATGGTAAGATGTTGAATTGTTAATAAAGGTACCATATTTTGTCATCTGGGGATATTTCTTTCAGATGTTCTTTATCACTGGTGTTTAATTGCAAATATTATAATAGGTGAGGTGAGGTGAAATTGGGTTTAACGTCGTGCTTGAGAATATTTCGCTCATATGACGACGTGCATGCGTGTGTATGTGTATGTGTGGCTGCTTGTACTAGCCCAGACTTAAGCTGGTTTTATAGTGCTAGCTCACTGAGATACCATGCCACAGTGAAGCATGAATACCCCACTCAGACACATTATACTGACTCCGAGCCGACCAGTCCTTGTTGTACCCATTAATGCCGAGCGCCAGGCAGGGACCAACAAGTACCATATTTTAATCTTTTGGTATGACGTGGTCGGGGATCGAACCTCGCGACCTTCCGCTCTCCGGAGGACGCTCTAACCACTACACCACGGAGGTGGCCATTATAATAGGTAGAATATTGTGTATAAAAACAATGGAACATTTAATCGAGGCACAGCATTTTATCAAAACCCTTATGTTGGTTTGAGGCACAGCATTCAACTGAGGATATATGGTACAGGAACATTGATAGTTTCTTTACATCCTGAAAGAGAACTGTTGTGAGTCTTTTAATCTGTCTTGGAGCACAACCAAATACTTTCAAGAGATAGCATATGTTTGTACCAGTATAGTGAGTGAGTGAGTTTAGTTGTACGCCGCACTCAGCACTATTCCAGCTATATGGTGGCAGCCTGCAAATAATTGAATGTGGACCAGACAATCCAGTGATCAACAGCATGAGCATCGATCTAAGCAAATGGGAACCGATGACATGTGTCAACCAAGTCAGCGAGCCTGACCACCCAATCCTGTTAGTCACCTCTTACGACAAGCATGTGTTACTGAAGATCAATTCTAACCCGGATCTTCATGGATCTTGTACCGGTATATAGTTAAGAGTATGTGTTAATGGCACTTGTCCATATTCCACTCACACCATGGCAGATATCCCATTTGTCTTGAAGCACATTATATCTCTATATCACTGTTATCAGTGATGTTACAATATCCCAGGGATTTCGTATACAATATCCCATGGATGCTATGTTCTCATCAACAATTCTTATATTTCCCTCAGCTGACTCATGACATTATAATCAGTATTCTCATCATGTTAAAGTATTTTGAAGTGCAAGAGTCAGGTTAATAATTAAATAAACACTTCCCCAGAGTTTTTGTCCCATTTACAGCCCACATCATCAGGACAAACACGAGGACTGATGCACCTAAGTTGTGGCACACTGATGTGGGTTTTACATATCATTAAATGGTCGCATGTTTTTTATCTTCCATTTAAAAAACAAGTTAATCACTTAAAGCAAATTAATCACTTTATCATCCCATGTCCTGAAAACTTCATGTGTTTCTAATTAAAGTGTTAGTGCCCAAAGTGTTTTGTGGATAAGATACATATATTTCATCCTAGATCGTGTCACAGACTTGTAAAAATAATGCTTTACTTTAATTGCCTGTTTGCCCAGAGTCAGACCCCACCAGGAAGTTATTTTCTTATTTTAGCACTGTGTAAAAACATTTTTTCAGTTTTTTTAAAACTGCATTTAATGTAATTCTTAGTCTATGCCATCTCTCCCAGCGACAAATACTTCAAAATGCAGGGCGATTGGCCAGATCAGCGGAATTAAGGCCTTTTTTTTTATTACTTGGTTTATGGACCTGCCAAACCGAATTTTGATGAAAGTGGAAAAAATAATAATAGCAAAGTATACTTTTCTAATATTCCCTGAAACAGAGTGGAACAGAGAGAAAGGTAATGCCACAGACTGCTCAGCTGGCATGCTGCACCTGGCATATATGATATACTCAAGTGTGCAAATAACATCTCCATATTCCCATCTTTTCATTTTTCCCTTGCCTACCAACCTAATAATTTTTTCTTTAAAATCTATAAACCAAGTAATTAAAAACAAATGGCCTAAGTTTACTTTATTAGATCTGTAACCTGATGGAATAAACACACATGAGAAAAAAAAAACATCACGAATATTGGCAATACCATCCACAAAAGCCACGACCTATGGTGACAGATTTGTTTCCAAAGCAGGACTCACATTGTGGAACAATCTCCCCAGCAACATCCAGGACATATGTGAACTCGACCAGTCCAAGGAAATGCTAATTACACTGCCTTTACTTGAGCACCCCTGCCCAAACATCTTTTGGAAATAGAAACTTCCAAACTGTAGCTCCACGGCTCTAGAATTCTTTCCCCTTTGAATTACGATCTTCTCAGAACATAGAACCATTCAAATCACACCTCAGAACCTACCTCT
Source organism: Haliotis rubra (assembly GCF_003918875.1). NCBI lineage: Eukaryota > Metazoa > Mollusca > Gastropoda > Lepetellida > Haliotidae > Haliotis > Haliotis rubra. Next base: position 1,206,890 of record NW_025766448.1, read on the forward strand.
TCAACTTATATACTGCCTGAATTGCAAACTCCCAGTGTATATAGACTCACTGGTGTACATATTTTTCAAAATTCATTTTGTGCAGTTTAACCTAACTGGGAATAAGCGCAATATAAATATATATTTATTATTATTATATTAACTCCCAGCAATTTGGTGGGACAGGTGCTATATAAATGTCAACTTTATTAGTAGTAGTTATTTACAAAACCTGAAATAAAAAATATGTTCCTTCTTGGGTGCATGTGAGTTTTGAAAACTATCACGAAAAACAAGACATGCTTGCCTAATGAAAATATTCCGTCTCTTGTACAAGGGGATAATCTCACACTCATGAATCAGTCATGCAGGTGCCTGTCATATATTATCGTGGCTAACACATGATCTGTACAGCGATGTATGGAAGCCTGAGATGCACCCAGGGACCAATCACAATGTCCCAAGGTAGTACACGATTGATATCTGTGGATATGCCTGAATTTTTTATGTGCAGTATTGGCTTTATATTACCTGGATGGGAGGATACATTGAGGAAGTACACAATGTTGTGATCAGTAAAGTCTTAATGCCATTGATTATTGAGGATGTGCGGAGACAAGGAGTAGGTGGTGCTTTTATGGAATACAATGGAGGCACTAGATAAAATACGATACATATTGCAGTGAGTGTCTTAGTGCATGGAAATGTTTGGGATGATATCATTATGATCATATTAGTGGTGGTCCGATTAACTGAAATTAATCGAACACAAATGATTCTGGAACACATGTTTGCTTTAACCATATTTTTTACAAGGTCCAGGTTTTGACTATTACATTTTACAAACACTACAAGCTCGTTACAAGTCATGATTGAATTTATCTTAAAGACTCCTGGAAATTTATGTTCCCAATATACTAGTCATCCTTTAAAGATGTGAAATTTGCAAATGTATTGTGTGCAATTTGGGGAATAACCCAAAAGAACTACATGTTTTTATTTATTTTTTGTGCAGTAACAAAAATAATCAGGAAAATTTGATAAATGAGGCTAACCAATTATATGCGATGATTGATCGGTTGTAATGTACAAATCATCAATTATGAGATTTTATCCAATTCCCAACACTAAATCGTATGTGTGAGTATTTCAACAGACAAAGTAACTTCAAGAGGGAAATTTATAGATGTCAATTTCTGTATTGTGAGGATCATGGATGTTTTGGAGTATTTTGTTTCAACTGATCATGGTAAAATATACTCAGAAATGTTGCGTTCTTCATGTCACAGAAGTAGACATCCCAAAAAATTCCCTTTCTAGATGCCATTCAATGCCATGCAAAAAATTAACTTGCTTAGTAAATAGTTTTATAGGATAGCATGGAAAGACAGATTGTAAATATCAGCTGATGGAAGTGTACGTCAATATTTGGCTGTCTTGTCGAAAAAAAGATGCTGTTGACCCTAAAACTGATATTCTCAAATATGAACTGGCCATGTTCTTTGATTCATTGCTGATCAAATCATTTGTGTAAATGAGGATATTACCAAGTTATTCAACACAGAAACATGCATGCAAAAAAAAGATCTTTTATGGAAGGGTTTACAGACAACTTTTAGCTGTTTAATAGTGTCAGGAGCTGGAATTCCAGACTTACCAATGGACATGTAGTTGAATACAAGCCCTCAACACCTACATGTATGAATAATTAGGTGGAAATTGTAAGTGATGATCCTCACTGTCAGGTTCAACGACGTGCCACCAACCAAGTCCCTGAGCCTGACACAGATTCATATTGTCACCTCTTTCGACCAGCATGGGTAATTTTGGATCTATTCTATCCCAGAATTCTCATGGGGCTACTATTGTGAAACACCAGTACGACACATAGATGGCTGCTGCAGCGCTATTACACAGCAAGCCAACGTAATCAAAGCTTTACTTGAAAAGCTTTACTAAAACATTCAATATCAACTTCAGTACAAAGCACAACTGGTTTAACTGTAAACTCTGGCATATCAACCTTTCAAAAACCCTAATGTCGACAACAAAAAACCTGAGTCAATACAACAGCATGTTGTCTGTACCAGACAAGACAAATTGTTTCTAAATTTGTCCACAGAATGCTGATGACATCTGCATCATCAACATGATACTGCCTCGTCAACCCTGTTGGCTCACTGTGAAGCTAAATAGCATTGTCACTTCCGTCTGCTGTTCCGATTATATGAGACAAACATTTATTTGCGTTTCGTCTTTTCTCTCCAGTATGACATATCAAGGAGGCATATGCCATTTCTGTCTGAAAAGCTCATGCAGAAATAACATCAATGATGTCTTTTGTCACACAACTAATGAAGGAGCCTCTCTTTACCTGTCTGGGCGGAAGACAAGTATCTCTTTCCATGTTGGAGAAGAGATCATTCTTTGTCTATGTCTGTGTATGTATAGTTTTGAAAAAAATACATTCTTTGATACCCAGTGTGTAACTTTTGTCTTACATGTCACTGTGTTGAAGTGTTCTACTCTTAAGGGCGGCGGTGGGGTAGCCTAGTGGTTAAAACGTACAATCGTCATGGCGAAGACCTGGGTTCAATTCCCCACATGGATACTATGTGTGAAGCCCATTACTGGTGTCCCCTGCCATGATATTGATGTCATATTGCTAAAAGCGACATAAAATTAAACAATGCTACTAACATGATCAAAGTATGCTAAAAATCATTTTATGTTTTTTAATTAGGAGTGCTGTGTATCTAGAAAGTGTTGACGCAATGCTACTTACATGATCAAAGTATGCTAAAAATCATTTTATGTTTTTTAATTAGGAGTGCTGTGTATCTAGAAAGTGTTAACGCAATGCTAATGATATGATCAAAGTATGATAAAGATCATTTTATGTTTTTTAATTAGGAGTGCTGTGTATCTAGAAAGTGTTGACTGACTGACTGACTGAGTTTGGTTTTACGCCGCTTTTAGCAATATTCCAGCAACATCACGGCGGGGGACACCAGAAATGGGCTTCACACATTGTACCCATGTGGGGATTCGAACCCGGGTCTTCGGCGTGACGAGCCAACGCTTTAACCATTAGGCTACCCCACCGCCCCAGAAAGTGTTGACGCAATGCTAATGATATGATCAAAGTATGCTAAAAATCATTTTATGTTTTTTAATTAGGAGTGCTGTGTATCTAGAAACTGTTGACGCAATGCTAATGATATGATCAAAGTATGATAAAGATCATTTTATGTTTTTTAATTAGGAGTGCTGTGTATCTAGAAACTGTTGACGCAATGCTAATGATATGATCAAAGTATGATAAAGATCATTTTATGTTTTTTAATTAGGAGTGCTGTGTATCTAGAAAGTGTTGACGCAATACTAATGATATGATCAAAGTATGCTAAAAATCATTTTATGTTTTTTAATTAGGAGTGCTGTGTATCTAGAAAGTGTTGACGTTAATGCTACTTACATGATCAAAGTATGCTAAAATCATTTTATGTTTTTAATTAGAGTGCTGTGTATCTAGAAAGTGTTAACGCAATGCTAATGATATGATCAAAGTATGATAAAGATCATTTTATGTTTTTTAATTAGGAGTGCTGTGTATCTAGAAAGTGTTGACGCAATGCTAATGATATGATCAAAGTATGATAAAGATCATTTTATGTTTTTTAATTAGGAGTGCTGTGTATCTAGAAAGTGTTGACGCAATGCTAATGATATGATCAAAGTATGCTAAAAATCATTTTATGTTTTTTAATTAGGAGTGCTGTGTATCTAGAAAGTGTTGACGCAATGCTACTTACATGATCAAAGTATGCTAAAAATCATTTTATGTTTTTTAATTAGGAGTGCTGTGTATCTAGAAACTGTTGACGCAATGCTAATGATATGATCAAAGTATGCTAAAAATCATTTTATGTTTTTTAATTAGGAGTGCTGTGTATCTAGAAAGTGTTGACGCAATGCTACTTACATGATCAAAGTATGCTAAAAATCATTTTATGTTTTTTAATTAGGAGTGCTGTGTATCTAGAAAGTGTTAAAGCAATGCTAATGATATGATCAAAGTATGATAAAGATCATTTTATGTTTTTTAATTAGGAGTGCTGTGTATCTAGAAAGTGTTGACGCAATGCTAATGATATGATCAAAGTATGATAAAGATCATTTTATGTTTTTTAATTAGGAGTGCTGTGTATCTAGAAAGTGTTGACGCAATACTAATGATATGATCAAAGTATGCTAAAAATCATTTTATGTTTTTTAATTAGGAGTGCTGTGTATCTAGAAACTGTTGACGCAATGCTAATGATATGATCAAAGTATGATAAAGATCATTTTATGTTTTTTAATTAGGAGTGCTGTGTATCTAGAAACTGTTGACGCAATGCTAATGATATGATCAAAGTATGATAAAGATCATTTTATGTTTTTTAATTAGGAGTGCTGTGTATCTAGAAAGTGTTGACGCAATACTAATGATATGATCAAAGTATGCTAAAAATCATTTTATGTTTTTTAATTAGGAGTGCTGTGTATCTAGAAAGTGTTGACGCAATGCTACTTACATGATCAAAGTATGCTAAAAATCATTTTATGTTTTTTAATTAGGAGTGCTGTGTATCTAGAAAGTGTTAACGCAATGCTAATGATATGATCAAAGTATGCTAAAAATCATTTTATGTTTTTTAATTAGGAGTGCTGTGTATCTAGAAACTGTTGACGCAATGCTAATGATATGATCAAAGTATGATAAAGATCATTTTATGTTTTAATTAGGAGTGCTGTATATCTAGAAACTGTTGGCTTAATGCTAATGATATGATCAAAGTATGATAAAAGATCATTTTATGTTTTTAATTAGGAGTGCTGTGTGTATCTAGAAAGTGTTGACGCAAATACTAATGATATGATCAAAGTATGCTAAAAATCATTTTATGTTTTAATTAGGAGTGCTGTGTATCTAGAAAGTGTTGTATGATACTACTTACATGATCAAAGTATGCTAAAAATCATTTTATGTGTTTTTAATTAGGAGTGCTGTGTATCTAGAAAGTGTTAGCATTAATGCTAATGATATGATCAAGAGTATGATAAAAGATCATTTTATGTTTTTAATTAGAGGTGCTGTGTATCTAGAAAGTGTTGGCCTTAATGCTAATGATATGATCAAAGTATGATAAAGATCATTTTTATGTTTTTAATTAGGAGTGCTGTGTATCTAGAAAGTGTTGTGCTAATGCTAATGATATGATCAAAGTATGCTAAAATCATTTTATGTTTTTTAATTAGGAGTGCTGTGTATCTAGAAAGTGTTGGCCTTAATGCTAATGATATGATCAAAGTATGATAAGATCATTTTATGTTTTTAATTAGGAGTGCTGTGTATCTAGAAACTGTTGTATGAATGCTAATGATATGATCAAAGTATGATAAAAGATCATTTTATGTTTTTAATTAGAGGTGCTGTGTATCTAGAAAGTGTTGGCCTTGAAAATGCTAATGATATAATCAAAGTATGCTAAAATCATTTTATGTTTTAATTAGGAGTGCTGTGTATCTAGAAAGTGTTGGCTTGCCAATACTAATGATATGATCAAAGTATGCTAAAAATCATTTTATGTTTTTAATTAGGAGTGCTGTGTATCTAGAAAGTGTTGTTATGAAAATGCTACTTACATGATCAAAGTATGCTAAAAATCATTTTATGTTTTTAATTAGGAGTGCTGTGTATCTAGAAAGTGTTGGCCTTAATGCTAATGATATGATCAAAGTATGATAAAAGATCATTTTATGTTTTTTAATTAGGAGTGCTGTGACATCTAGAAACTGTTGTGAAATGCTAATGATATGATCAAAGTATGCTAAAAATCATTTTATGTTTTTTAATTAGGAGTGCTGTGTATCTAGAAAGTGTTAACGCAATGCTAATGATATGATCAAAGTATGCTAAAAATCATTTTATGTTTTAATTAGGAGTGCTGTGTATCTAGAAAGTGTTAGCATAATGCTAATGATATGATCAAAGTATGCTAAAAATCATTTTATGTTTTTAATTAGGAGTGCTGTGTATCTAGAAAACTGTTGACCCTTAATGCTAATGATATGATCAAAGTATGATAAAGATCATTTTATGTTTTAATTAGGAGTGCTGTGTATCTAGAAACTGTTGATTTGTAATGCTAATGATATGATCAAAGTATGATAAAGATCATTTTATGTTTTTAATTAGAAGTGCTGTGTATCTAGAAAGTGTTGTGCCTTAATGCTAATGATATAATCAAAGTATGCTAAAAATCATTTTATGTTTTTAATTAGGAGTGCTGTGTATCTAGAAAGTGTTGTATAATACTAATGATATGATCAAAGTATACTAAAATCATTTTATGTTTTTAATTAGGAGTGCTGTATCTAGAAAGTGTTGTTGTAATGCTACTTACATGATCAAAGTATGCTAAAAATCATTTTATGTTTTTAATTAATTAGGTGCTGCTGTGTATCTAGAAAGTGTTGTTAATGCTAATGATATGATCAAAGTATGATAAAGATCATTTTATGTTTTTAATTAGGGTGCTGTGTATCTAGAAACTGTTGGTTGCCAATGCTAATGATATGATCAAAGTATGCTAAAATCATTTTATGTTTTTAATTAGGAGTGCTGTGTATCTAGAAAGTGTTAACGCAATGCTAATGATATGATCAAAGTATGCTAAAAATCATTTTATGTTTTTTAATTAGGAGTGCTGTGTATCTAGAAAGTGTTAACGCAATGCTAATGATATGATCAAAGTATGCTAAAAATCATTTTATGTTTTTTAATTAGGAGTGCTGTGTATCTAGAAAGTGTTGACGCAATGCTAATGATATGATCAAAGTATGATAAAGATCATTTTATGTTTTTTAATTAGGAGTGCTGTGTATCTAGAAACTGTTGACGCAATGCTAATGATATGATCAAAGTATGATAAAGATCATTTTATGTTTTTTAATTAGGAGTGCTGTGTATCTAGAAAGTGTTGGCCTAATACTAATGATATGATCAAAAGTATGCTAAAAATCATTTTATGTTTTTAATTAGAGTGCTATGTTATCTAGAAAGTGTTGGCCATTAATGCTACTTGCATGATCAAAAGTATGCTAAAAATCATTTTATGTTTTAATTAGGAGTGCTGTGTATCTAGAAAGTGTTAGCATGAAATGCTAATGATATGATCAAAGTATGATAAAGATCATTTTATGTTTTTTAATTAGGAGTGCTATGTATCTAGAAAGTGTTGGCCTAAATGCTAATGATATGATCAAAAGTATGATAAAGATCATTTTATGTTTTTAATTAGAAGTGCTGTGTATCTAGAAAGTGTTGACTATGCAATGCTAATGATATGATCAAAGTATGCTAAAATCATTTTATGTTTTTAATTAGGAGTGCTGTGTATCTAGAAAGTGTTGGCCTTAATGCTAATGATATGATCAAAGTATGATAAAGATCATTTTATGTTTTAATTAGGAGTGCTGTGTATCTAGAAACTGTTGTGGCGTAATGCTAATGATATGATCAAAGTATGATAAAGATCATTTTATGTTTTTAATTAGGAGTGCTGTGTATCTAGAAAGTGTTGGCCTTAATGCTAATGATATAATCAAAGTATGCTAAAATCATTTTATGTTTTTTAATTAGGAGTGCTGTGTATCTAGAAAGTGTTGTCGCAATACTAATGATATGATCAAAGTATGCTAAAAATCATTTTATGTTTTTTAATTAGGAGTGCTGTGTATCTAGAAAGTGTTGACGCAATGCTACTTACATGATCAAAGTATGCTAAAAATCATTTTATGTTTTTTAATTAGGAGTGCTGTGTATCTAGAAAGTGTTGACGCAATGCTAATGATATGATCAAAGTATGATAAAGATCATTTTATGTTTTTTAATTAGGAGTGCTGTGTATCTAGAAACTGTTGACGCAATGCTAATGATATGATCAAAGTATGCTAAAGATCATTTTATGTTTTTTAATTAGGAGTGCTATCTAGAAAGTGTTGCTACTAATGATATGATCAAAGTATGATAAAGATCATTTTATGTTTTTTAATTAGGAGTGCTGTGTATCTAGAAAGTGTTGACGCAATACTAATGATATGATCAAAGTATGATAAAGATCATTTTATGTTTATTAATTAGGAGTGCTGTGTTTCTAGAAAGTGTTGATACAATTCAAATTACATGATTAAAGTATATTAAAGAGCATTCTATGTTTTGTAAACAAGTGTGCTGTATGTAACATGGAGTAATAATTTATACACAATTTTGTTATTAATTATCACCACAACAAGGCATATATCAGGATTGACATATTAGAAAAATATACACATCAAGTATTAGTTTCACATGATGATCAGTAATAGCTTGGAGAAAGATGCCAGTCTGAGATCATAAAAACTTATCTCACAGACAAACTATTCAAAATGTTATAAGTAACGACTACATGCATTTAAAATATTCCAGATAAGTCCTAAAATAAAATAAAAAGAACTCATCCCTAAGACACACTGTTCAATAAAACATAAGATCTGTCGACATGGTTTCAGATTTTGCCTTAATCTATTATATAGTATAAAACTGTCATCCCTATATTAGAATATAATTAAGATAATACTGCAATTTAGTCTCAAAAGATTTAGCCCAGTGAAAGCTCATCTGCTGTAATACCATAATCTTCCAAGCATCGAGTAACTGTTACAAGATTAGTGGCAGTTCAGTTGGGATTAGAAAGATTAAGAACTCCCCTCTGTCTGATCATTTTATTTACTGTACAGTATAATAGGGCACACCCCATTTTTCATCATCAACCAACCACAATCTTTTGATTGTTTAAAGTTTTAGTTAAACAGATAGAAAATGAAGGTGGCAGTAGAGTTTAGACTTTTCAACACATGTCAACTCTCGCCCTCATCCCAGAGGTTGTACCAACTCTCTGTGACCCCCCAGAGGTGGTACCAGCTCTCTGTGTCCACCCAGAGGTTGTACCAGCTCTCTGTGTCCACCCAGAGGTTGTACCAGCTCTCTGTGGCAACACCAGTGGTTGTACCAGCTCTCTGTGGCAACACCAGGGGTTGTACCTGCTCTTTGTGGCAACACCAGTGGTTGTACCAGCTCTTTGTGGCAACACCAGTGGTTGTACCAGCTCTTTGTGGCAACACCAGTGGTTGTACCAGCTCTCTGTGGCCACCCCAGAGGTTGTACCAGCTTTCTGTGTCCACCCCAGAGGTTGTACAAGCTCTTTGTGGCAACACCAGAGGTTGTACCAGCTTTCTGTGTCCACCCCAGAGGTTGTACCAGCTCTTTGTAGCAACACCAGTGGTTGTACCAGCTCTCTGTGGCCCACCCCAGAGGTTGTACCAGCTCTTTGTGGCAACACCAGTGGTTGTACCAGCACTCTGTGGCAACACCAGGGGTTGTACCTGCTCTTTGTGGCAACACCAGTGGTTGTACCAGCTCTTTGTGGCAACACCAGTGGTTGTACCAGCTCTTTGTGGCAACACCAGTGGTTGTACCAACTCTATGTGCACCCCCAGAGGTTGTACCAGCTCTCTGTGTCCACCTAGAGGTTGTACCAGCTCTCTGTGTCCACCCAGAGGTTGTACCAGCTCTCTGTGGCAACACCAGTGGTTGTACCAGCTCTCTGTGGCAACACCAGGGGTTGTACCTGCTCTTTGTGGCAACACCAGTGGTTGTACCAGCTCTTTGTGGCAACACCAGTGGTTGTACCAGCTCTTTGTGGCAACACCAGTGGTTGTACCAACTCTATGTGGCCCCCCAGAGGTTGTACCAGCTCTCTGTGGCCACCCCAGTGGTTGTACCAGCTCTGTGTGGCCACCCCAGAGGTTGTACCAGCTCTCTGTAGCCACCCCAGAGGTTGCACCAGCTCTGTGTGGCCACCCCAGAGGTTGTACCAGCTCTTTGTGGCAACACCAGTGGTTGTACCAGCTCTTTGTGGCAACACCAGGGGTTGTACCAGCTCTCTGTGGCCACCCCAGAGGTTGTACCAGCTTTCTGTGTCCACCCCAGAGGTTGTACCAGCTCTTTGTGGCAACACCAGTGGTTGTACCAGCTCTCTGTGGCCACCCCAGAGGTTGTACCAGCTTTCTGTGGCCATCCCAGGTGTTGTACCAGCTCTCTGTGGCCACCCCCAGAGGTTGTACCAGCTTTCTGTGGCCACCCCAGTGGTTGTACCACCTCTCTGTAGCCACCCCAGAGGTTGCACCAGCTCTTTGTGGCCACCCCAGAGGTTGCACCAGCTCTTTGTGGCAACCCCAGAGGTTGTACCAGCTCTCTGTGGCCACCCCAGAGGTTGTACCAGCTTTCTGTGGCCACCCCAGTGGTTGTACCAGCTCTGTGTGGCCACCCCAGAGGTTGTACCAGCTCTCTGTAGCCACCCCAGGTGTTGTACCAGCTTTCTGTAGCCACCCCAGAGGTTGTACCAGCTCTTTGTGGCAACACCAGTGGTTGTACCAGCTCTGTGTGGCCACCCCAGAGGTTGTACCAGCTCTTTGTGGCAACACCAGTGGTTGTACCAGCTCTTTGTGGCAACACCAGTGGTTGTACCAGCTCTCTGTGGCAACACCAGGTTGTACCTGCTCTTTGTGGCAACACCAGTGGTTGTACCAGCTCTTTGTGGCAACACCAGTGGTTGTACCAGCTCTTTGTGGCAACACCAGTGGTTGTACCAACTCTGTGGCTCCACCCAGAGGTTGTGTACCAGCTCTCTGTGTCCACCTAGAGGTTGTGCACCAGCTCTCTGTGTCCACCTAGAGGTTGTACCTGCTCTTTAATGGCAAGCACCAGTGGATTTGCCACCTCTTTGTGGCAACACCAGGTGGTTGTACCAGCTCTTTGTGGCAACACCAGTGGTTGTACCAGCTCTTTGTGGCAGCACCGGTGGTTGTACCAACTCTATGTGGCCCCTATGGTTGTACCAGCTCTCTGTGTGGCAGCCCAGAGGTTGTACCAGCTCTCTGTGGCAACACCCAGTGGTTGTACCAGCTCTCTGTGGCAACACCAGTGGTTGTACCTGCTCTTTGTGGCAACACCAGTGGTTGTCTCCAGCTCTTTGTCGCCCCACACCAGTGGATTTGTACCTGCTCTCTGTGGCAACACCAGTGGTTGTACCAGCTCTTTGTGGCAACACCAGTGGTTGTACCAGCTCTTTGTGGCAACACCAGTGGTTGTACCAGCTCTCTGTGGCCCCCCAGAGGTTGTACCAGCTCTCTGTGTCCACCCAGAGGTTGTACCAACTCTCTGTGGCAACACCAGTGGTTGTACCAGCTCTCTGTGGCAACATCAGGGGTTGTACCTGCTCTTTGTGGCAACACCAGTGGTTGTACCAGCTCTTTGTGGCAACACCAGTGGTTGTACAAGCTCTCTGTGGCCACCCCAGAGGTTGTACCAGCTTTCTGTGTCCACCCAGAGGTTGTGTACCAGCTCTTTGTGGCAACACCAGTGGTTGTACCAGCTCTCTGTGGCAGCGACCAGAGGTTGTACCAGCTCTCTGTGGCAACACCAGGGGTTGTTGTGCCTGCTCTCTATTGCAGCAAGCACCCAGAGACAGTTCATTACCAGCTCTTTGTAGCAACACCCAGTGGTTGTACCAGCTCTTTGTGGTAACAACGGTGGTTGTACCAGCTCTATGTAGCCCCCAGAGGGAGGTTGCACCAGCTCTCTGTGGCCACCCAGAGTTGTACCAGCTCTGTGGCAACCCCACCGGAGGGTTGTACCTGGCTCTCTGTGGCCACCCCAGGGGTTGTACCCTACTCTTTGTGCCAACACCAGTGGTTGTACCAGCTCTTTGTGGCAACACCAGAGGCTGTACCAGCTCTCTGTAGCCACCCAGAGGTTGTACCCAGCACCCTGTGGCCACCCCCAGAGGTTGTACTCAGCTCTTTGTGGCCACCCCAGTGGTTGTACCCAGCTCTGTGTGGCCAATTCCAGAGGCTGTAACAGCCTCTGTACACCCCAGGTGTTGTACCAGCTTCCTGTAGCCAATCCCAGAGGTTGTACCAGCTCTTGTGGCAACACCCAGTGGTTGTGGGCCTTAGCCTTGTGTGGCCACCCCAGAGGCTGTACCTCAGCCCCTTGTGGCAACACCAGTGGTTGTACCTCAGCCTTGTGGCAACACCCAGTGGTTGTACCAGCCTCTGTGGCAAACAATTCAGGGGTTGTACCTGCTCCTTTGTGGCAACACCAGTGGTTGTACCAGCCTTTGTGGCAACACCAGTGGTTGTACCAGCTCTTTGTGGCAACATCTCAGTGGTTGTGTACAAGCCTATGTGGCCACCCCAGAGGTCATTGCACCCAGCTCTCTTGTGTCCACAACAGTAGCATTGTAATTAGCTCTATGTGTCACCCAGAGGTTGTAACAGCTCTGTGTCCACCCAGAGGTTGTACCAGCCTCCGTGGCAACACCAGTGGCTGTACCCAGCTCTCGTGGCAAACACCAGTGGCTGTACCCAGCTCTTGTGGCAACACCCAGTGGCCAGCCCAGCTCTTTGTGGCAACACCCAGTGGCAAACAAACCCCTCTGTGGCCCCCCAGAGGTTGTACCAGCTCTCTCTGTCCACCCCAGAGGTTGTACCCAACTCTTGTGGCAACACCAGTGGCTGCACCAGCCTCTGTGGCAACATCAGAGGTTGTACCTGCTCTGTGGCAACACCAGTGGCTGTACCCAGCCTTTGTGGCAACATTCAGTGGTTGTACAAGCCTTCTGTGGCTAACAATCTCCAGAGGTTGTACCAGCTTTCTGTGTCCAATCTCCAGAGGTTGTACCAGCTCTTGTGGCAACACCAGTGGCTGTACCTCAGCCTCTGGTGTCCACCCAGAGGTTGTACCCAGCCTCTGTGGCAACACCAGTGGTTGTACCCAGCCTCTGGGTGGCAACACCAGGCTGTACCTGCTCTTTGTGGCAACACCAGTGGTTGTACCAGCTCTTTGTGGTAACGGTTGTACCAGCCTCCGTGTGGCAACACCAGAGGTTGTACCAGCTCTTACAGTCCAACTCCAGAGGTTGCACAAGCCTCTGTGGCCATCCCAGAGGTTGTACTCAACTCTCTGCTGTGACCCCCAGAGGTGGTACTTAGCCTCAGAACCACAATCTAGAGGTTGCAATTAGCTCTTGTGTCCACCCAGAGGTTGCACCACTCCTCTGTGGCAACACCAGTGGTTACAAATTTCAGCACTCTGTGGCAAACACCAGGGGTTGTACCTGCCTTTGTGGCAACACCAGTGGTTGTACCAGCCCCCTTGTGGCAACAATTCAGTGGCTGTACCAGCTCTTTGTGGCAACAATTCAGTGGTTGTACCAGCCTCTGTGGCCACCCCCAGAAGTTCTCACAGCTTCTGTGTCCACCCCAGAGGTTGTACCAAGCCCTTTGTGGCAACACCAGAGGTTGTACCAGCTTCTGTGTCCACCCCAGAGGTTGTGCACCGGCCTTTGTGGCAACAATGCAAAGTGGCTTGTACCAGCTCTGTGGCCACCCCAGAGGTTGTACCAGCTCTTTGTAGCAACAACAGTGGTTGTACCAGCACTCTGTGGCAACACCAGGGGTTGTACCTGCTCTTTGTGGCAAGCACAGTGAATTTACCAGCTCTTTGTGGCAACACCCAGTGGTTGTACCCAGCTCTTTGTGGCAACACCAGTGGTTGTACCAACTCTATGTGCACCCCCAGAGGTTGTACCCAGCTCTCTGTGTCCACCTAGAGGTTGGGTTGTACTCAGCTCTCTGTGTCCACCCAGAGGTTGTTACCAGCCTCTGTAAGTCAGCACCAGTGGCTGTACCAGCTCTCTGTGGCAACACCAGGGTTTGTACCTACTCTTTGTGGCAACACCAGTGGTTGTACCAGCCTCTTTGTGTGGCAACACCAGTGGTTGTACTACCAGCTCTTTGTGGCAACACCAGTGGTTGTACCAACTCCATGTGTAGCCCCCAGAGGTTGTTGCCAGCCTCTGTGGCCACCCCAGTGGTTGTACACCAGCCTGTGTAGCCACCCCAGAGGTTGTACCAGCCTCTCTGTAGCCACCCCCAGAGGTTGCACTCAGCCTGTGTGGCCACCCCAGAGGTTGTACCAGCTCTTTGTGGCAACAATTCAGTGGTTGTACCAGCTCTTTGTGGCAACACCAGTGGTTGTACCAGCCCTCTGTGGCCCGCCAGAGGTTGTACCAGCTTCTGTGTCCACCCCAGAGGTTGTACCAGCTCTTGTGGCAACACCAGTGGTTGTACCAGCTCTCTGTAGTCGGCCCGGAGAGGTTGTACCAGCTTTCCTGTGGCCACCCCAGTGGTTATTGCCAGCTCTCTGTAGCCACCCACAGAAGGTTGCACCAGCTCTTTACACCCCAGTGGCAACCCTGTAGCCAGAGGTTGCACCAGCCTTTAATGGCAACCCCAGAGGTTGTCTTGTGGCCCCAGAGGTTGTACCAGCCTCTGTGGCCACCCCAGAGGTTGCTACCAGCTCTGTGGCCACCCCAGTGGTTGTACCAGCTCTGTGTGGCCACCCCAGAGGTTATTACCAGCTCTCTGTAGCCACCCCAGGTGTTGTACTCAGGCCGTGGCCACAAATTCCAGAGGTTGTACCAGCTCTTTGTGGCAACACCAGTGGTTGTACCAGCTCTGTGTGGCCACCCCAGAGGCTGTACCAGCTCTGTGTCCACCAAGAGGTTGGATTTGTACCAGCTCTGTGGCAACACCAGTGGTTGTACCAGCTCATAATGGCAACACACCAGGGGTTATTACTCTGCTCTTTGTGGCAACACCAGTGGTTGTGTACCAGCTCTTTGTGGCAACACCAGTGGATTGTACCAGCTCTTTGTTGGCAACACCAGTGGTTTGTACCAACTCTATGTGGCCCCCCAGAGGTTGTACCAGCTCTCTGTGGTCCACCCAGAGGTTGTACCAGCTCTCTGTGGCAACACCCAGTGGTTGTACCAGCTCTCTGTGGCAACATCAGTAGGTTGTACCTGCTCTTTGTGGCAACACCAGTGGTTGTACCAGCCTTTGTGGCAACAATCCAGTGGTTGTACAAGCTCTTGTAGTGGCAACACCCAGAGGTTGTACCAACTCTTATGTGGCCCAACAGAGGTTGTACCTCAGCTCTGTGTCCCCCCAGAGGTTGTACCAACTCTCTGTTAGCAACACCAGTGGCTGTACCAGCTCTGTGGCAACTTACCAGTGGTTATTGCCAGCTCTGTGGCAACACCAGGGGCTGTACCTGCTCTTTAATGGCAACACCAGTGGTTGTACCCAGCTCTTTGTCGCAACACCAGTGGTTGTACCAGCTCTCTGTGGCCACCCCAGAGGTTGTACCAGCTTTCTGTACCACCCCAGAGGTTGTACCAACTCTTTTGTGGCTTGCTTTTACCAGTGGTTGTACCAGCTCTGTGTGCAACCCGCAGAGGGTTGTACCTGCTCTCTGTGGCATCACCAGTGTGTTGTACCAGCTCTCTGTGGCTACCCCAGAGGTTGTACCAGCTTTCTGTGGCCAGGGGTTCTTCCCAGGTGTTGTGGTTGTACCAGCTCTTTGTTAGCAACAACGGTGGTTGTACCAACTCTATGTGGCCCCCCAGAGGTTGTACCAGCTCTCTGTGTCCACCCAGAGGTTGTACCAACTCTCTGTGGCAACACCAGTGGTTGTACCAGCTCTCTGTGGCAACACCAGGGGTTGTACCTGCTCTTTGTGGCAACACCAGTGGTTGTACCAGCTCTTTGTGGCAACACCAGTGGTTGTACCAGCTCTCTGTGGCCACCCCAGAGGTTGTACCAGCTTTCTGTGGCCACCCCAGAGGTTGTACCAGCTCTTTGTGGCAACACCAGTGGTTGTACCAGCTCTCTGTGGCTACCCCAGAGGTTGTACCAGCTTTCTGTGGCCATCCCAGGTGTTGTACCAGCTCTCTGTGGCCACCCCAGAGGTTGTACCAGCTTTCTGTGGCCACCCCAGGGGTTGTACCTGCTCTTTGTGGCAACACCAGTGGTTGTACCAGCTCTTTGTCGCAACACCAGTGGTTGTACCAGCTCTCTGTGGCCACCCCAGAGGTTGTACCAGCTTTCTGTGGCCACCCCAGAGGTTGTACCAGCTCTTTGTGGCAACACCAGTGGTTGTACCAGCTCTCTGTGGCTACCCCAGAGGTTGTACCAGCTTTCTGTGGCCATCCCAGGTGTTGTACCAGCTCTCTGTGGCCACCCCAGAGGTTGTACCAGCTTTCTGTGGCCACCCCAGTGGTTGTACCAGCTCTGTGTGCCCACCCCAGAGGTTGTACCAGCTCTCTGTAGCCACCCCAGAGGTTGCACCAGCTCTGTGTGGCCACCCCAGAGGTTGTACCAGCTCTCTGTAGCCACCCAAGAGGTTGTACCAGCTTTCTGTGGCCACCCCAGAGGTTGTACCTACTCTCTGTGGCCATCCCAGAGGTTGTACCAGCTCTGTGTGGCCACCCCAGAGGTGGTACCAGCTCTCTGTGTCCACCCAGAGGTTGTACCCACCCTGTAGCCACCCCAGAGGTTGTACCAGCTCTTTGTGTCCACCCCAGAGGTTGTACCAGCTCTCTGTGTCCACCCAGAGGTTGTACCCACCCTGTAGCCACCCCAGAGGTTGTACCAGCTCTCTGTGGCCACCCCAGAGGTTGTACCAGCTCTGTGTGGCCACCCCAGGTGTTGTACCAGCTCTCTGTAGCCACCCTAGAGGTTGTACCAGCTCTCTGTGTCCACCCCAGAGGTTGTACCAGCTCTCTGTAGCCACCCCAGAGGTTGTACCAGCTCCATGTGGACACCCCAGAGGTTGTACCAGCTCTCTGTAGCCACCCAATCTATTAGTAAGAAATTTTTATTCTATTCCTGTCAACATAATTGCATTTAGCTTCTTGTGACTTCAGACTCTTTCCTGAACTAATTCCCCACAATGACCAGCTAGAGGAAGTTTCACCTCTAAAAGTACACTGGCACCATACCCAGTACTATGATAATATATAGAACGTGTTTCCACAATGTTATAACGTTGATCAAATAATTTTAAAGAGCATTTTATGTTTTCTATTTAAGCATGGTGTATGTTTATAATGTGCATTTTCTTCTAACTGTTTGCCTGAAAGTCATGACATACAGAACAACTGATGGTAAAGAGTGAATGAATAGAGTACAGGGTAACTGCAGTCTACATGTAATTACTATAGCCATCATATGTCTTGAGAAAATTGCTTTAGAAAATGAATCTGTCTTTTCTGGGATAGGTCAAAGAGCCACCTGCTTTTCATGTCTTATGATGAGAGACAATTACTCAGAGTCCATTTCTTGTTGTGTTTCACAAAGCTATCGTAGCACTACGACTGTCGTACCTCCTATACTGGGCCCTGTTTCACAAAGCTATCGTAGAACTACGACTGTCGTCCCTCCTATACTGGGCCCTGTTTCACAAAGCTATCGTAGCACTATGACTGTCGTACCTCCTATACTGGGCCCTGTTTCACAAAGCTATCATAGCGCTATGACTATCGTACCTCCTATACTGGGCCCTGTTTCACAAAGCTATCAGAGCTCTAATGACTGTCGCACCTCCTATACTGGGCCCTGTTTCACAAAGCTATCCTCCTGTCGTACCTCCTATACTGGGCCCTGTTTCACAAAGCTATCATAGCACTATGACTGTCGTACCTCCTATACTGGGCCCTGTTTCACAAAGCTATCATAGCGCTATGACTGTCGTACCTCCTATACTGGGCCCTGTTTCACAAAGCTATCATAGCGCTATGACTGTCGTACCTCCTATACTGGGCCCTGTTTCACAAAGCTACCATAGCCTATACTGTCGCCCTGTTATACTGGGCCCTGTTTCATGCTGCATAGCCTACTACTGTCGTGACCTCCTATACTGGGCCCTGTTTCACAAAGCTATCATAGCGCTATGACTGTCGTACCTCCTGTACTAGGCCCTGTTTCACAAAGCTATCATAGCGCTATGACTGTCGTACCTCCTATACTGGGCCCTGTTTCACAAAGCTATCGTAGCACTATGACTGTCGTACCTCCTATACTGGGCCCTGTTTCACAAAGCTATCATAGCACTATGACTGTCGCATCCTCCTGTACTGGGCACCTGTTTCACAAAGCTATCATAGCGCTAGCACTACTGTCACTGTACTGGGCCCTGTTTCACAAAGCTATCATAGCTCTTATGACACCTCCTATACTGGGCCCTGTTTCACAAAGCTGTCATAGCACTGCGACTGTCACACCTCCTCCTATACTGGGCCCTGTTTCACAAAGCTATCATCGTACGACTGTCATGACCTCCTATACTGTCATAGCACTGTGATAGCTTTGTGAAACTGGGCTCTGGATGATAAAATAATGAAACAGAATATACACTACATAAAATGCTTCTTTACTCTTCTGATAGTAATGGTAATAGTCCGCTTATCTGGCACTCATATCCTGACACATTGCCTGCTCGCAGCACTACGCACATTACTTTCCCCAGTCATAGGACACTATCATACTTTCCGATACTCTTTTCAACTCCCTGGGAATCATACAGCCATGCTGCCTCTTAGGTGCAATGAATAAAAAACTCACATTGCCAGCACACCCTCATGGGTACCCATTTTACAGCTGGGTGAACTCAGACAATGTGGATCTAAGTATCTTGTCCAAGGATACTACGCAAATGTGCTACCTCGGGACCCGAACCTAGGTGCCTCCAGCACTCCGTACACCTGGGCCTTCAGCGTGATAGGCAGACAGCTTACCACTGCACTATTGCGCTCTACCAATCCATCATATAATTAAATGTCCAGCTCCATGTGTTATAATTCCTGGTGTAGTGTTGTTGGAATGTGGTTGATGATAACCCTGCAGCATCAACATCACAGGTACCCCAACAACATGTTTTTGGTCAGTTTTGTAATAGCTAGACTTTGCAATTTGCTGTACAAAGCTGGGATTGTTCAAGCTGTCTTAGTAAACAAATACAGCAAGTTTGACGCCCAAATACTTGATTCATTTTGGCTTTCATACCAAGACACTTGAAGATCGGGGTTAGAATTGGTCTTCAGCAACCCATGCTTGTCATAAGAGGCGACCACGGGGTTAGGTGGTCATGCTCACTGACTTGGTTGCCACTTGTCTTCATATCCCAGTTGCATAGATTTATGTTCATGCTGTTGGTCACTGGATTATCTGGTCCAGACTTGAATATTTATAGACCGCTGCCATATAGGTGGAATATTGCTGAGTGCAGCGTAAAACTAAACTCACTCACTCTAATAGTCCCTCTAATATTGTGGGGTTTTGTGTCAAAACTTTTATGAACAGGGAAAAGGAAAAAAGGCACTGAAAAACTGCAGACTTATAATAATAATAATAATAATTAATGATACATTAACAATATTTATAACGAGCCTTTCCAGGCTTCATATCCTGCTCAAAGCACACAAAGGATGTTCAAAGCGAACAATCTGAAAATACATCAATACTCTCTTTCCACTCTGTGGGTATCCAAAAACCTAATGACATAAATCAACAGTACCACTCCATTTCCAGGTTCAACATTGCTGAGGTACATCAAACCATAGATTTGACACAGTCTTAACTAGTTGACATATTCATGACAAGTATTTTACCATTGCGGGGAATATTGATGACTTTGTCTTCTTGTTTCAAGAGTAATGCCTTATTATCAGCGTCAGAACAAAACAGCAATAATTTATTGAGCTAATTGGTTGCAGCAGCCATCAAATTGACAAGATAGTGTACGAACTGCCTTAATAAAAAAAAATTGCATGCAGTCAATATTATTCATGTTAAAGAATTTGCTAAAATAAATGTTACTCTAACCGTGTACCAATAGGAGCCTACTAAGGGATTTTGTAAATAGACTTATTTCAAACTAATGTCAAATAAAATTAGTTTTATAATTACCCTCTTGAATTACTTTTGTATTAATGAATTATACTGACCCGATTAGAATGAGGGTCTAAATAAAAAGTATACTATCCATTATTCTTTATTGTAAGTTCTAGCAGTATCAAAGGGTATACTATAAGTTGTAGCATTTTGATGAGGGGTTTTATGCATCCCATGTTAGGTTTTATTCACGACCCATAGGCTCTGTGGATAAAACCTAACGAGGGATGCATAAAACCCTGTATACCCCCAATCATAATGCTACAACGAATTTATCCCACCGCATGATTATATCTCTCATTATGTAAATTTAACATTAAAACAAACTGAAATTCAATGATATATTTTACTAACGTGGTACTGACCGGTCAGTGCGAACCAGTGGTTCATGGTTCACTGACTGCCGTGGATGTGGCTTTTTCCATGGGGTGGGGTATAAATGATGTATTCTCCCTCTCAAAGATTTATACCCCGCTTGGGCTGTGTTTGGCCTTGCACCGGGCATACATGGTAATTTGTCCAAGGTCACGTGAACCAATCAGAGATGGACATTCTTACATGAGGTAGGACAAAATAGACAATAATTTGTAGCAAATATGATTGTCACAACCACCAATTGTCAACACCACTAACTGACAAGATATGGATCTAGTGTTGGAGACTGTAGATAGAAGAAATTTTCACTTCAATCTTGTGTACGTGTGTACTGTAGACCATACAGAAAAATTGTGAGGTGTTTAAACAACAATGGTGTAACGTCATGTCAAGGGGAGGTAACTCTATCGGTTAGGAGGGAGACATACCACTAGGGATAGCTATGACTTAGGGTTAAAATTTTCATTTCATTTTCTGTATGTGTCTGTGGAAACCACAGAATTAAGGCAACCATAATCCAGAGGGAATGTTTACGCTATCATTATGGTTTTATACATCACACATTAGGTTTTCTACCACATGAGGACAACCATAGTTTAAATGATAGAGTAACTGTAGATATTTAGGTTGTGGATTACTGGACATGATTTTATATAATTTGACCTTTTTTATTATTTAAAAGCTAAGTTGCAGCAGTAGTATGTAAATTTACCACTAGACGTCATAAATGATACATCAGTTGCTTATTGGGGTCATATTGTACCAAAATTACAAAGTTCTCAAATATAGACTTAGTGAGATACCAGCTTCATGTATGCAGTATTTATGACCTCGACCGTAAGAAGATGGCCCAGAGAAATGTACTAAAAGTAATGAAGAACACATGCATCATCACTACCTCATCTCCATCCCGTCACCAGCCAGACAGTATTCATCATCAGCTGAAGCCTTCAGGAGACATGCAATAAATTTCATTATTGATAAATCATCAGGGGAATATTCTAATGTATCAATGTATTTATTGGAAAGGAAATAGATTCAGGTAAAGATCACTTCCCACTGGACATAAAATGGAATGTGTTTGTGGTCAAGTTGGAATAAATGATTACATTGGAGTGGATTTCTTTGGAATCATTAAATGCTAAAAGTAATTAATTTGAGTAATTTGTCCTAATTTATTCATGGGTGCAGGTGTATTTTAAGGTGCATGTGTCATTTGGGGGACGAACATGATTTATTGACTCGAATGTTCGATATGTTTATCAACATCGCATACAGCAATAAGATGACGGTTTGATAAGTGCTCAAGTCAGCATTCAGTGAGGGATGTTATGGCAGCAATGCACACAATTACAGTCTGTTTGGCTCAAAAGTGGACCGATGAATTGCAATCTAACTTGAAAACTAATAAACATAAAATACTCAATGAAACACTGATCATAATCAAAACGTGAGACCAACTCTGTGAGGTTTTTGCAGAATTTATGTCCTAAAAATAAAAAAGTTGTTAACAAACTATCATTAAAATATTGTCACAGTTCACTATGTTTTACGAGGGAGGAGTGCAGAGAAAGGGACAGCCAGGTGTGCGAGAAAGGATGGAGACGGCACAGCACAGGTTAATGAATCAATAACTGTCGGCACTTGTGCACGTGCTTCTCTAACACCTGGCTGTCCCTTTCTCTGCACTCCTCCCTCGTAACAAATAGTGAACTGTGTCAAAAGTTTAGTGATAGTTTGTTAAACAACGTTTTTAATTTTAAGACATAAATTCTGCAAACAAATGACAGAGTTTGTCTGATGTTTTGATTATGATCAGTGTTTCATTGAGTATTATATGTTTATTAGTTTTCGAGTTAGATTGCAATTCATCTGTGCACTTTTGAGCCAAACGGACTATAGGGTGTGATCACAGACAGACAGACAGACAG
Source organism: Haliotis rubra (assembly GCF_003918875.1). NCBI lineage: Eukaryota > Metazoa > Mollusca > Gastropoda > Lepetellida > Haliotidae > Haliotis > Haliotis rubra. The sequence continues at coordinate 1,229,122 of NW_025766448.1, forward strand.
TAGTTTATTTATGGCTCACTTCTGTACATACAAATGATATTTACAAACATTCAAAAGAGTAAACTGTACAGAACCATTCAAAAGAGAATTATTAGAGACAAAAATCATTATAAAAACATAAAAATTATCAAAACATTATTAAGTATAAAAAAGGGTTTTCCTTCTGTTGAGGATTAAGAAGCAGATTTTGGCTAAAACATAAGATTAGGATTGTTGAATATAAAGCATAATGTATTGATATCAGGTTTATCTAAAAATTCTGGACATAAATTAACACCATCATTTAAAAGTAGCACCCTGATATCGTCATATAGTACACAGCAAAACAATACATGTATTTCATCTTCCATATCATTAAGACATTTAAAACATTTCCTATTTTCTAAAAGAATAATTTCATAATGAACAGTTTCAATTCTTAAAGGGGCTACACCACATCTAAATTTTGCTAGTGCAGATGTGTAGCGTCTTTGCAAATGCATTAAAATATAACTTTCAGTAAAATAGCAATTCTTATCTTCTCGATACAACCTAAGTTTATTGACCCCCATCCTTCCTTCCAGGGTCTAGATTTTCAAAGTTGTCTTACCGTAAAGTGCCATTCATTAATTTATGACCTTCGAAAATCTTCCAGTTTACTAAACTGGTCATACCAAAATGAAGTATACTCATTCACGATAAAATTTTCATCAAATTAAGCAACAATTAGATGATTTATGAACATTAACAGGTGCATTGTAAGCCAGTATCTTGGATCTTTTTCAAACCTGCATGTAATCAAGTAAGTCACTGGATCAGACTGTGCAATCCAGTTATCTAACAATATATGAGCACCTGTGAAGGTCCGGGTTAGAATATTGGCCTTCAGTAACCCATGCTTGTTGTAAGAGGCGACTAACGGGATCAGGTGGTCAGGCTCACTGACTTGTTTGACACATGTCATCGGTTCCCAATTACGCTGATCGATGCTCATGCTGTTGATGACTGGATTGTCTTGTCCAGACTCGATTATTTACAGACCGGCGCCATATAGCTGGAATATTGCTGAGTGCAGCGTAAAACTAAACTCACTCACTCACTCTAACAATGAGCATTGCATGCTGGGGATATATTGTTGCACAATCCCATACACATTGCTAATGATAAATACATCAAACACATCATTTCCCTGATGAATGCTTATTCTGGGCACCAGTCATGACTGACAATATAAGATGGTCATGTCACTGTTGGCGTGTTTAAGAGCTGAGGAGTTCTTCTTTCTAGATGCTGAACGATTGTTGTAAAATAGTCAGCATTCATCAAAAATATTTGTGACACATTAATTAAATCAATGGACTAACAGCCTCTACCAAATTTGTCATGTCTCATTAATTAAGATCAGTAAGTAGTCATGCCAAATGTTCCACCATACAATTAATCAACATTCTTGTATGGGGTTCTCTAAGATAGCAACTGGCCAATCCGATTGTCTGAATCTGGGATAAATTATAACAGATTATAATACCATGAAACCTGATATAATGAAAAACGATAGTCATAGATGTTGAAAGTATCATGCTAATGACAGTCAGATACAGCCAATCGGACATCAGTTATTGGCTGAGCAAGATCATGTAGACTAGTTAGAGATTATCCCTGACTAATATCTTTCAGTGTATTCCAGGAGCTTCCTAAGACTGCCAGGATGTTGTCAGAGATTGATTGAAGGAAGATATGATTACTGAAATATGATAGAGTCATATATTTTAAAGCTGATTTGCTAAAACATTCAATTAAAACAGACAAACATCTGCATAGTCAAAAACACAACTGGCATTTAAAACAAATTTTATGTATAGGATAAAACATGACCCGGTCATGTTAAGAAGTAAGGATGTTTTCCCGAGGAGATGCCTGTTTTATCGTGACTTATAAACGGACGGTTTATAATCATTGATAACTGATCTTGGACTTGTGATGTCGGCAACTTAGAAACCTGAAGACATTAATCCTGATAAAGGTGAAATATTGACAGCAACGCTACATGCATATTCTTTGTCTGTCTCAGGAGCATTCTTGTTATTTATTATTATTTTTTGTACATGATGATGATTTTTTTTGTTATTATTATTATTATTATTATTTTGTACATGATAAAACAAATTAGCCTTAAAAGATAGGGGAGGGGAGGTGTTATTGATTTTATATATGACATGCGGATGGGGGGGATGTCACTTACTTTTTACACAAATTTTTAGGGGGATCATTCACATTGAACATGTTTCTCCATAAAAATCATCATCAACCCCCTAGCCATAAAGTATGAACGGTCCGTTAGCACCCCATCAACGGTCCATCTTCCTGCACTGTCGCCTCAATCCAGTGATGGATATCATGGCATCAATAGACATGATAGATACAATAACATGCCCTCTTTGTCACTCACCACAACATCCAGTGATGGACCATCAGATGTATCTAGCAATCAATTCAACCAGGATCTTTACAGCAGAAATACACACCGTGTATACGATACAAGGAGTGTGCAGCAATAACATGACTTGGTTATTTGCACTCATAAAACCTAATTCATTAGAAATGATAGAAATATCTCATCAAATATGAATCAAGGTTATTTGTATATTTTCCCCAAAGTGCTGTCAATATATGTCTTTACTTGTTTACGAATCCCATGTCATACATTTTGTATGTTTAAAACACACAATGTTCTAGCTGTTGGCAGTCCACAGCAAATTAATGGATGCCATATACATGTACATGATTTTTTTGTTATCATCTTATCTGCTATTTTCTGTATCTCATCTTATTGAGGTTAACAGTTATGAGTACAGCTTGTGCTGTTCCTGTTGTTAAATTGATCACCAGGTCTCTGGTCTGTCATAGTAGGTCAGTAAGATGTGAATTGGGTGGTCGCAATAGGGTATGTAGCTCTCATAGCTCCCATAGCTGTATCAATGCTCATGACGGGGCGGTCGGATAGCCTAGTGGTTGAAGCGTTCGAATGTCATGCCGGAGACCCGGGTTTGATTCCCCATATGAGTACAATGTGTGAAGCCCATTTCTGGTGTCCCCTTTCGTGACATTGCTGTAATATTGCCAAAAGCAGCCTAAAATCACACTCATTCACTCACTCACTCACTCACTCACTCACTCACTCACTCACTCACTCACTCACTCACTCACTCACTCACTCCTCACTCCACTCACTCACTCCACTCCTCTCTCACTCACTCACTCACTCACTCACTCACTCACTCACTCACTCACTCACTCACTCATGCTCGTGGTATCAGCCCCTAGTTTGATACAACATTTATTGCCTCACTGTGTAGCAAGTGACACCTGTACTGTTTCCTCAGTGTAGACTATATCACTGCAAGGAGCTTGAAGAAATGCAGCATTGTGCTCATGGTGTGATATAAAGACTTCAAGTACAGACCAGTTTTAGAGGATAGTTGTTCATGCTATTTCATGCCAGTACACAGGATTCATTTTAAATGTATTTCAATGCACCTATTTTGGGCTTGCTGGAAGCAACCTGAATGATTCAATGATAAAGTTTAATATGCTGGTGATGTTGCAGGTCAGAGATCTGGTTCGTGATGCGGCACGAAATCGTCTGGATATGTCAGCTGAGTGTAGCTATCATCAGCCTCTCAGAGACAATACTTGTACAATACCTCAGCTACAAGGTACGTTCCAGTTGTATGCCTTACCATCACCCCAGAAAGTAAAGAATGAGTATAGTTTTACGCGGCTCTCTGCAATATTCCAGCTATATGGCGGTACCCCAGTAAGAAGATAAGATGTTACAATTATACTCTATTCTTATATACCACACCAGGTTTAAGGTATATACCATTCTGTTGTTAAACCTCACGTTATTGGTAATCTGTCTTATATCTTACACCTATATAGGTAAACTAGGTTCATAATAACTTTAAATAATGTTTTTTTATTTTGTTATAACGTTATATACTGTAAACTGTACGCGAAGATCCGTGTTAGTGTCTGGTCTTAAGCAACCCATGCTTGTCTAACAGAATGGGCTTGTTAAAATTAGGCTCTCTGACTTGGTTGACACATGTCAGATCCCAGTTGCGTAGATCGATGCTCATGTTGTTGATCACTGGACTGTCTGGTCCAGACTCGATTATTTACAGACTGTGTCAAATAGCTGGAATATTGCTGAGTGCGGCATAAAACTAAACTCACTCACTCACTCCAGATGAAAGGTCATTATCAACAGCTACCCTAAGGCTTCCAGACCTACCATATCATGTGAAATGAACACATCACAGTTGAATTAACTTTTTGTAAGAAACATTTCTGTTTTACAAATATGCAAAATGAAGTATTTTTCAAAACAACAAACATTTAATTCATTTTAAAAAACAATATGTTACATCCTGGCTGACAATGCTGGAGACTGGACTGTCTAGTCCAGACTCTAGAGATCACTGCCATATAGCTGGAATATTGCTGAGTGTAGCATTAAACAACAAACAAATGATATGACTGTTTGTCCATGTTTCAGGGCAATATCTTGCAGCAGATTCTCACGTTGGAGTTTGTGGTGGAGCTCATCACCACAGTCCCCTTCATCTTCACAGTGAGTACACATCACAATACAGGACACTTGACCCGTGAAGATCCGGGTTAGAATTGATCTTCAGTAACCCATGCTTGACGTAAGAGGCGACTAACGGGATTGGGCAGTCAGGCTTGCTGACTTGGTTGACACATGTCATTGTATCCCATTTGTGTAAATTGATGCTCATGCTGTTGATCACTGGATTGTCTGGTCCAGGCTCAATTATTCACAGACCACCGCCATATAGCTGGAATATTGCTGAGTGCGGCATAAGACTAAACTCACTCATACATGATACTGCATTTATCTGTACACTGAACAGGGTAGTAGGACTTTGTTGTTGTTTTTTATTCAAAACTAAAGCAATAAATGAGAAAAATTTCCTATTTATCTCAACAGGAATACCAACAGTTGCAACTAGACATTAGGGATGTCACGATACATAAGTTTCATGAATCGATGCGTATCATGATACCCATGTCACTTCGATTCGATCCGATACGTATCACGATACCTATTTTCACAGCATTATTGCGTGAATTTAGTTACATTTTGAACATTAATGTTTCATATTTTATAATTGTCCATGAAAAGATCAATATTTTTGATTCACAGAGATTAAAAAGTTCTAATTTCCCATCTTTGTGCATGAACAATAATCATTTATAACTCTCATAACATAAAAACCGTGATACAATTGCAAAATGTAAACGATACATAAACATATTTAAACCGATACTTTCAAAACTAAATATCGATACAGTTTTGAATGTATATTTATAATTGTTTCGTCTTAGAAAAAGTATTGATGCATCGATGTATTGATGTATCATGGCATCCCTACTCAACATGCTTGCTATTAAATACAATGTCAGTTTAGAAGCAAGTAAAATTAAAAAAGCTCGCCTGACAGTACATTCAATTCAGCAAGTCTGAGACAAATCTAGGGAACATTCAGCAAGTCTGACAGTACATACACCACACAAAGCAACATTCAGCAAGTCATTACACCCACACAAGCAACAAAGTCTGAACATTCACCACACAAGCAACATTCAGCAAGTCTGACAGTACATTCACCACAACATTCAGCAAGTCTGACGGTACATTCACCACACAAGCAACATTCAGCAAGTCTGAGCAACATTCAGCAAGTCTGACAGTAAGTCTGACAGTACATTCACCACTCAAGCAACATTCAGCAAGTCTGACAGTACATTCACCACACAAGCAACATTCAGCAAGTCTGACAGTACATTCACCACACAAGCAACATTCAGCAAGTCTGACAGTACATACACCACACAAAATTCAGGTACATTCACCACACAAGCAGTTTGCCTCAACACTGGTATAGACCCGCAGACATTCACATGTGCTTATCTTGAACACTGTGCAAAATTGGCCTTAAAATCAACATGCCGGAGTCAAAGTTCGTCAGCCTAAACATGACAGTATATTTTTGTGAAATTTGATTCGGCAAAGGTACCAGTAAAATATACCAAATTGCCAATCATAAATCGTAGGGTAACTCTGATTGCACAACTCAGTGGACATTGTTTTGATTTATTATGGTCATAATGATCCACAGAAAGGGAACTTTTGAGAGAGGTGGATAAATTAATCCTGTTAAAATTTATAACGCCAGTCAGGAAAGGGACATTTCAGAAGTTTTATCCCGCCAACATTTTGCATGTCATTGTCTAGCAGGCAGGCATATATTTCACAATCTGATCTTGTCAGGAATCTTTGAGCCTCTTGTGTTTTCCTGAAAATAGATCAGAAAGGCTACAGTAATAATAGAAGACATGAAGTAATTAGGTTACAGAATGCCAGTTGGCTATTGCTGCTCAATATAGACTTGGCTGGCTTGTGTTGAACTGACCATCAGCTTGTTTCATGTCTGGCCATCTTTGATGAGGATGTCGCTTCTTGTCAGGGAGAAATGCTACAGTCAGCTGTACTTAGAGTCGCCTGGTAATGGCTTGTACATTATGGTGCTAGAACCAGACAATGTCAGGGATATACCCAATATTGTCTAGGCATGATGATATGGAATCAGCCAATCACAGAGTCTTAACCAGGTGATTAAATTCATCTCTTTCAAAGAGTGTGTGTGTGAACATGTGACCCATTCAGTGAGTGAGTGAGTGAGTGAGTGAGTGGGTAGCCTAAGTGACGAAGTCATTGCGTATGTGACCCAGTGATCCATTGAGTGAGTTAGTGACTGACCAGTAGTGAGAGAGTTAGTAACCAATAAGTGACCAAGTCATGGACTATGTGAGCAAGTGATCCATTGATTGAGAAAGTAAATAACCCACTGAGTGACCAAGTCTGTAACTGATCCAATAATTAAGTTAGAGAGTGACCAGAGGATGAGTGCTAAATCAACCTCTTAAACTGTTATACCACTGATATTTTCAACTAAACCAACCAACTACACAACAGAAAAATGCAGGAAAACTAGCAACAGTTTTTATTTTTCTATTTTAATCAATCTAATTGGTTAGCAAAAATTTATGAACAATATATTCGAAAAAGAATGGCCTTAGTATAGCACCTTGAATTACCCCTTGAATATATAGAGGTTATCAGCCAAGGCTGTTCCCGGATCAAACATTTCATAGATTAGGAATAAATCAATATATATTACATAAGTATTATTGGCACCCTCAATATTTACAGTAACTTTTCATTGGTAATGTATGATAGGAAGATAATCTCTCATCACATATTGTCATTCTTAAAATGATAAATGTTTTTAATGTATTTTGACTCCATGAAGTAACCACACATTATAATACAATGGAAACCATTAAACATTATATGGCAAACAAATGGTATTTGGAGCCTTGTTGTTGTCCATAATCCCACTGTAAGAAAGATCCACTGAACATACGGAGAATGAAAGTCAATACTTTATACAGCAAACAGACATTGTATTGATTTATGGATCTAAAAAGTTGTACCTGTGAGGTTGCCCCATTTGTATATTTATCTGATCTTAATACCAAGTTTATTGAATTACTTTATCACATCGATAATATATTATATGATAATTGTGATTATGGAGTAAGTGTTGTCATTAACGATGCTATCGCATAGTTTTATGTATGTCATGCGTCAGGAACTGCCCAATCAGTGAATTACACAGTTACCCCGTACCCTGGTACCACAATCATGCTGACATGATCAATAAATTGGTCTTGCTTCATTGCATAATCCCACAGGATGAGCAACGATTTTCCGTAATGAACAAAAATAGCTTCTTGTAAAAGCTCAGGGCATATGTTTTCATAACAATGTTATACAAGTCTGACATCTGAAGTATTGTCCCTTTATAGATTAGATAACAAGCAGATTAACATAAGTCAATACAATACTTTATAATGACATTTTTCATGTCAGGGCATTTGTCAGGTTGTTATTGAAAACATAGTTCAAGTGTAACTTCTAAAATACCTTTTCAAAACAGATTTCAAATTGATATAGAAATAGAAGTGACAAAATCCTTTTGAAAGAAAAAGTCTAATAATTATATGTAAAAGTGACGAAACCCTTTCTACATCCATTACAAATGTCAGCTAAAAATCAGATTCAATTGTACAGTTCCGACTTTATAATGAGGATATGTTTGTGAATGACTATAAAATAGGAATGATACCAGGGGTTCACAAACAGGTGAGCATATGCAAAGAGTAGTCAATTGTTTACCTGATAGAAATAGGGAACACATGGTACAAGTCAAACAGGGAATTGTATCGGACATCATTTTGATCACTGAGGCATCAGATTCTGAAATTTCCTCCACATGTCTACCATTAGACATTTTGATAGCTTCACTGAGGCCTTGAATGTTGTAACCTGATCAGACAAGTAAACAAGGGTTAGAGATGCCCTTTGAAAGCTTGGTAACTTGAGGGATTCCTTTATTCCCTCCTTAATCAATTGTTAAAGTCCACCAACATCGATCACTGGAGTAAAAGTCTGTCTTCTCAGTTTAATTCTGTCACTCTCTTTTGTTTGATTAGCAACGACATTGTTTACAATCTGTTGATATTCCCTTCTTGTGGAAATGGGCAATGTCCTGTTGTTGTGCATATCTAAACATATAAACTTTGATTGCCCACACAAAGGGATTATGCATACTAGTTGACGGTTTAAACCAGGAAATTGTGCAGGTCTCATCCATTAACGAAAGCGCTCGGATAGAGGGTCACACATTCTTTGGGACTATAAAAAACATTTGCAAACAATGAAGAAACCACCCAGTCTGCAGATTGCACAATGGGTTTGCATAATCTTCAGATTTTGTGACCCGTGAAGATCCGGGTTAGAATTGATCTTCAGTAACCCATGCTTGTCGTAAGAGGTGACTAACAGGATCTGGAGGTCAGGCTCGCTGACTTGGTTGACATATGTCATCGTTTCGTTATTGCGCAGATCGACGCTCACAATGTTGATCACTGGATTGTCGGGTCCAGACTCGATTATTTACAGACCGTTGCCATATAGCTGGAATATTGCTGAGTGTGGCATACAACTAAACTCCCCTCCCCTGCTTCCCTCCCCTGAATAAGTCACTAAAAGATGGTACTTCTTGTCACCCTGCCTGACAGTTGGGATTATGGGGTAAAACAAGAACTCTTCAGCATGGGACCAGTGAAGATCCGGGGTAGAATAGGTCTTCAGCAACCCATACTTGCCACAAAATGCGACTATGCTTGTCATATGAGGCGACTAACGGGATCGGGTGGTCAGGCTCGCTGACTTGGTTGACACATGTCATCGGTTCCCAATTGCGCATATCAATGCTCATGCTGTAGATCACTGGATTGTCTTGTCCAGACTCAATTATTTACAGACCGCCGCCATATAGCTTGAATATTGCTGAGTCCGGCGTAAAACTAAACTCACTCACTCTTCAGCATGGAGTCAGTATACTGTGTCTGAATATTCAAGTTAAACTGTGGCATGGTATCTATCTTGACTTCACACCAGTACAAGCAGCCACACCGAGCCACTTTATATGAGTGCAGTAGTTAAGAAGGCAATATTGAGCCCCAGTTCCCTTCACCTCTCCTCAAAATATCCAGATTTTCTTCTTATCGACATTTTGGATTCCTAATGAGGCCAATATGTTGTTATGCACATTTCCCTTTCCCAAACTACATGTAGCATTGGGCTGCTTCAGACACACAGGAAGACAAGCACAAATATCCTTGTCAATTTAACATCACAGTTCTATTTAGACAAATGAAATCCCTGCCAATATTGAAAGCTAGTATAAAGATGCTATCAAACCAGAAAGCTTGAATGATGACATTGTTGCTGTAGAGAGCTTTGGTAACACTGTCATCAATGAAGGAAGATTCACAAATGTCACAGGCATTGTTATGAGGTTCTTCTGAGATTAGTACAGGTCTCACAGATAAAGACAGTTCTGGATGATTTGATTATTGTGGCTGACAAGATTCATGCCCTTAAACCAAAAAATGCAATTACAATGACTTGAGAAATGACATTTCGTCACCATGGTGAGAATGTTTAATTTGACGCTGTCGTAAAAATAATCAGTTTGTCTGATTAGTAGAATCATGAATGGCAGGTTGGCAAGGGAAAAAAATATATGTAACCTGGTTTTTAGATCTGAACTATGTTGCACTCCACAACAGGAGGTATCCCAAGACCATTTTTGCTATGAGACCCAAACTAATATTATTTTTGTGTAAACAATCATAAACAGTCACATATTCATAGTTACAAAACACCAATTCTTTCATATTACCGTAGTTAATCTGTCATGGCTTGATGTATTACACTTGCGTAACCTTGATTCGTGGATATAAGGGAACTGCGGCGAAAATCATATTTTAAATGCACAATTTCCTTTTGTATTCTCACTGATTATTTTATTCATTGATTCATCAAATTGAAAATGCCTAATATTCCAGTCGGAATGAAACGTTTGTTTACGGAAGCCATTTGCAATCATCACCCATTCGTGTGCCCACAAAATGTGACGTCACCTTGTTTCGTGGATTACGTGAGTCGGTTACTTTATACCACTATGTGCGACTGTAAAAGATTTGGTTCCCCATAGTAAAGGTTCGGTGAACTTTTCATTCCAACATTTGTTCCTGTAATAGTGCATGCGGAACAATTATTTCGTTCCGCACACACAGAATTTATTCGGGTAAAGAGGAACTTCCACACACATCATAAAGTGTCTAAAAGAGGGTTTTGTTTGTTGGGGTGATCTTAAAAATTAGGGCGGGGGGAACGGAAAGGAAAAAAGATTTTCCTCACGGTATTTGTTCCATATGGAACAAATCATGTGGCTATCAAGAAGCAATTATCATGTGTGAAAGTTACTTAATTTTTTTAATGAAAATACATTGTAGATTCCCCAGAATGCGAACTGATGATTCTAAATGAATCTTGTGTTAAAAAGAGTTCAGTTATTATGTAACCAAGTTACCTTCATTAATCAGGTTACAGTCAGTAGCCAGGTTACAGTCAACATGTAATCAAGTTACAGTCAGTCAGTAGCCAGGTTACAGTCATTATGTGACCAAGTTACAGTTGGTCAGTAGCCAGGTTACATTCAATATGTAACCAAGTTAGAGTTAGTCAGTAGCCAGGTTACAGTCAACATGTAACCAATTAACAGTCAGTCAGTAGCCAGGTTACAGTCAACATGTAACAATTAACAGTCAGTCAGTAGCCGGATTACAGTCAACATGTAACCAAGTTACAGTTAGTCGGTAGCCAGGTTACAGTCACTATGTAACCAAGTTACAGTCAGTCAGTAGCCAGGTTAGTGAACATGTAACCTAGTTACAGTTAGTCAGTAGCCAGATTACAGTCAACATGTAACCAAGTTACAGTTAGTCAGTAGCCAGGTTACAGTCGACATGTAAACAAGTTACAGTCAGTAGCCAGGTTACAGTCGACATGTAACCAAGTTACAGTTAGTAGCCAGGTTACAGTCAACATGTAACCAAGTTACAGTCAGCATGTAACCAAGTTACAGTTAGTAGCCAGGTTACAGTCAACATGTAACCAACTTGAAGTTAGTAGACATCCCGGATGTTGACAAGTTGGATGAGTCCATTTTGCATTCAATAATGACTGGAATAGGTTAGGCCTACGGTATTTGTTCCTGTTCGATGGAATATTTGCCGTATGTGCGGAATTTTTATTCGTGTCATCCATTCTCAATTTCACGGCATTTATTCCGAACCGGAACATTTACTACTCGGAACTAAATCATGTTTACGACATCCCTATGCAGTAAGTATTGACACCAAGGAAAGCAGACAAACGACAAGTGAGAAGGTTGGAGCTAACGGTATCTTTTTCACTTGACATTTTGTACAAATAAAATTTGATAATGGTGGTATTAGTGATCTGGGGCTATTTATCTCAGGGCTGGACAATTATATTTAGTGTACTTGTGTGTAATGCAGAGATTCGGAACTTTTTTGTCAGCAAGGCGTGGCATTGTATGTACATCAAAAGTACCGCTTCGTGACATCAGTCGAGACTCAATTTACAAGCTAGCATGATCATTTCCGCGATCCACGAATCAAGGTTATCCATGAATTTAAGTTACGGTTCTGTAACTATAGTATTGTTTATAAAGTTTACAGGAGATTGGAGCTCTGACATATCAAAATGCCATCTGAAACTAAAATTTTGAAAAATAAAGCATTCTGTCACCAACCTGTCTAATTATTTGTTTAAAATGTTTAAAAAGACTTTCATGGTGTAACTGAAACTGATAAGTCTACAATGTGACTTAAAAGTATATGCTTAGACTGTGCCAGCCCACATCACAAGAAACATTTGTCCATCTACCTCAGGAAGACAAACATTCAACACTATCATGACCCATTCTTGCAGTGAATCTTTTGAAGTCGTGTTTTTGTGACTTATGGGCCTTTAATGCTGTTAAAGTCTCTTTAAAGGAAAACAAGTGTTTTTTCTTTCTGTTGACACCTTTTCTCTATGAAATTTGCCATACAGTCGTGATCTGTGCCTTTGGTAGATGTGGGATATTTAAAGGTAGTGAACACCTATATTGTTTTCTTCATTGGACTGAGGTATCTAGTTGTATTGATGAACCAAATGTTGAATATCAGTTCCTTTCAGAATTGTACCAGACTAGAGGTGTATGTCACCTCTTGACGACTCTTGTTCAGACAAGTTAGTAAAATTGTGCTTTTTCTTCTTTTTTTCTTCAGATATTCGGCCCCGTCCGTCCCTCTTCATCCCTGTATTCCTCAACTGCTGGCTTGCCAAACAATCCATGCAGAACATGTTTGTAAGTATGGAGTTATAAAGAAAGTGTTTGTACGTAAAGAGTTATGCAGAACGTCTTTGTAAGTACAAGTTAAGCAGAACATGTATGTAAATATAGAGTTGTGCAGAACACACTTGAAAGTATAGAGTTAAGCAGAACACATTTGTAAGTATAGAATTATGCAGAACACACTTGAAAGTATAGTTATGCAGAACATGTTTGTAAGTATAGAGTTATGTGTTATGCATCGAAGAGAATTATTGAAAGTAGTATCATCACATACAGCAATTATGATTCCTGTTTTAAGCTATTTACAAACAAGGCAGAACTAAAAGTTTCTACACATTTTCAATTATCTCAGCTGAGGAACTTTCACAATATATGGTTCCATTTGGGTTGTTGTCTGCATCTTACAGAAATTCTGCCACTACTTTCATAACCACTGGTTTCAAACTCTTGTCATGGAATTTAAGTTGAATTATCACAGTAATGGGTGAATTTTCGGATGGATTAACTTTAAATGCATTTCATTCCTGACAATTTATAGCACTGCAGAATGTTATTTTTTAGTGGTAATTGGCACTCATTGCTACTTCTCCTCAGAATGACCTCCATCGAGTGATGCAGAAGTCACAGTCTGCCCTGGGCCAGCAGCTGATGGTCCTCTGTGCTACATTGCTCTGCCTAGTCTTCATAAGGTGAGAAGGTGGGGCAGGCATCTGGTGCGGGTCTTCTGGAGGGGCTGGGATTCACTGATTTACACTTTTCATGTTCTGTATGCTGCATGTATAAAGGGGGTGTATGAGGCAACCCTCTTGTGTCATCACATAATTTCAGATAATTTATGCCCGAGACTGGTTATTTCTGGTGTTTTCATTAAAAATGAGACTAATCTGAATGATGATTTAAAAAAATAAATTTATATATTAGAATCATTTTCTGGACTTGCTGGTAGTGTGTGCTCCAACAGTTTTGGCTTCTGTTTTCAGAGAAAACATTTGTACCTCATGCAGTTCTGACTGTAGAAATTTCTTTAAAAATGCAATGTGCCTTTAAAATCAATGGTGTACTTTTTGTAATCTTACATAATAAAACAAACATTTTGCCATCATAACTGCAAGACTTAATCGACACTACACACAGTAACATATTTATATGAAGTTTTATAAAAGACAACCCATATTTGGTTTTCTTTTAATTATGACTGCCTCCGTGGTGTAGTGGTTATAGCGTCCGCCCAAAGAGCGGAAGGTCGCGGGTTCGATCCCCGACCGCATCATACCAAAAGACGTTAAAATATGGTACTTGTTGTTCCCTGCCTGGCGCCCCGCATTCATGGGTACAACAAGGACTGGTCGGCTCAGAGTCAGTATAATGTGTCTGAGTGGGGTATTCATGCTTCACTGCGGCATGGTATCTCAGTGGGCTAGCACTATAAAACCAGCTTAAGTCTGGGTTAGTACAAGCAGCCGCACATACACATACACACGCATGCACGCCGTCATGTGAGCTCAAATTTCATTCTCCTCATCTTTTAATTATATTCACCTTGCTTCCCTCACAATCCTCACTGGTCTACAGAAATGGTAAATCCAGTTTCACCTCTCCTCATCACTTTTACATTATATTTCATATTCCATCAGCCTCACTGGTCTTCCCTCATATTCATCATCCTGTTCTACAGACTGGTCTACAGAAATGGTAACGCTATTTCATATTCCTGCATCAGCCTCACTGGTCTACAGAAATGGTAACGCTTATTTCATATTCACTGGTCTACAGAAATGGCAACGCTATTTCATATTCCGCAACGCTATTTCATATACAGCATCAGCCTCACCACGTGAACTTCAGAACTAATCTCATAGCCAGTATTTTTTTGTGTGCATTTGCAGTTAAGTTCATGTGATTAAACCTCTGTCAAAGAGAACACCATGGATCAAGGAGAAGGAATCTCAAATCAATAGGTTAATTCTGAAAAACGCAATGAACATTGTAACGAAGTATAATGTCATTAACCAAATGGATCAGTGGGAGTGGGTTGTTATAGACTCGCCTTTTTTAAACCCTCAGTAAGATTGCGTAAGTAGGTTGTTTGTTCAGCGAAATGAAGACACTATGCATTTAAACATCAAGGAAAACATTGTTGTAATCAAGAGGAGTAGTTTTGATGTGGAACGGATAAAAGTCTCCAAGCATCCGCACATCAGATCAGTGCTCATTGGCATACCATTGGTTTTGTAGCCATAAATCTTTGAAGCTGTGATAAATGGTTTTGCTTGATTGACATCAACTTCATTTGATAATCAGTGGGGAATTCTTATCATATTTAAACTAAGTTAAGAGAAATATGTACATTCGTCCTCGGTGATTAGTATGCAGTTCATTTGTTTGGGTGATGGGTGCTCAGACATTCAGCCAATGAAGCTGCCAGAAATACTGTTTCTAATATATCTTTTTCTTCCACATAAAAATGTCAGTTCCAGATCAATTTCTGTAGATTTACTTTGAGCACAGGTTACATGATACCTAGTCTACCCTGGACTCCCCAGAGGGCAAATAAGGACATTATGAAATGATAGGAGACTCTCAACCCTGCTCTCTTTACTTCAAATTGACCTGGTTCAATATACTTATCTCTGATTTTTACTCTGAAATGTCATATTTCTCTACATCACGATCACGCCAAAGTCCCAGGTTGGATTATCTACATTGGTACAGTGTGTGAAGCCCATTTCTGATGTTCCCAACTGTGATATTTCTGGAGTAGAGCTGTGTAAAAACTACCTTGATCACTCTCATGGGGGGTGGTGATAGCCTTGTAGTTAAAGCATTCACTCATGTCATAGACCCGGGTTCTCGATTCCCCACATGGGTACAATGTGTGAAGCCCATTTCTGGTGTCTCCTGGGATATTGCTGGAATATTGCTGGAATATTGCTGGAATATTGCTAAAAGTGACATCAAACCATACTCACTCATGTACTTTCATAAGGGTTCCCACAAGACCTGGAAAACCTGGAAATTTCACACCAGTCTCGGCAAAATCATGGAATTTGAAAGAAATGGATGAAATCATGGAATAATCTTTGGTTTTGATGTCTAACAAACTTGTATATGTTAACAGCACTACAAGGACTATAGCAGCCATCAACATGTGTGTCTGGATTAGTTTGCATACATGTGAATACTTGCTTAAATACATATGGTACTAAAATTCTAAACAATAAGATGTATTCAATTGATGTTTCATTAATATTATGCCATGTTATCATAAAGAGGCATGAATGAACAGATGTGAAGCTGTATTTAAGATATTGTTTTATTTCAGATACAGTAGTATATGTTTAAAAGTTTCAAAATACCCCAGGACATATATTGTGGTCCTGTGCAAAAAAGCTCAGGTCACAAATCGGTGAAGTTAAGCAACATTGAGCTCGGACAGTCCTTGGATGGGTGACCGTGTTTGGCTCCTGAGAGTTTCTAGGATTTCAGTCCTGCCCCAAAACGAAGCACATGTGATACATGTGGTCTCACCTTAGGCAAGTGAGTTTGTTCAAAATTGCCTCTGTTCACCCAGCAGGAAAATGGGTACCCGGTGGTAAAAGTCATGTGACTATAACCTTCTAGCACCTAACAGGCAGCTTGGGTTATCCGGGGTAATAATGTGCTGTGCCTTGATTGTTAGCGCTATGAGCATACCTAGTGTGGAGTGTAGTGTGCTATATAAATGGACACATTATTATTATTATTATTATTATTATTGTGTCTGGAAAAAGCAATATTTGTCTTGAAAAATCATGGAATTTATTTTCACAAAGATGTGGAACCCTGTCTCATGAAGATCTGAGCAGGCCTTCATTGGAGGTTGAATCAGGTGACCCTTCTGATCAGTGCTGAGGCTTCTTAATTTTCGGTACAAAGAACAGAAACCACCAGAGCAGCTATTCAAATTTCTGCACCTCAAGAACAAATCTGAATGGTCAGTCCTGATCAGAATTTTATAATGGCCTCATAAATACTGTTGAATATTTATCCACGATGGTAACAAAATTGCAAACCACTTCAGAAAGCTCACTTCTGACCGACTCAGAGAACAATACATCCTTTTTAAAATTTGGCCTTCAAAGTTAGCTCCAGATTCACCCAATACAACTTTCTACAGAAGCGATGTCCAACCCTCACACAGAGATGTGTAGTATAGGAGCAACAGATTGGATTAGAACCTGATTGGCTTTGTGTTTTACATGATTTCCTGCACTGTTGCAAGATCTCTACAGAGTGGGCTGCTAATGGGGAGCCAATCAGATTGTTATCGGATTGACATTTGTTGTTTTTGACTTAATTCCCACTTAGATCTTGTAAGGTCTTAGTTGGAGTTGGGAATCTGGTTTTAATGAGATTGTCTTTGGTTGTTTTTGACATGATTTCCTTTTGAAGATTTGTCAGATCTTTTTGAGGGAGATAGCCTTGTGAGTGAAGGAGATGTTTTTACATTATTTACAGTAATGAATGTGTAACAATATTTGCTTTTTGTAGCTATTTGATACATTTTAAGAACAAACACAAGTCTTTGGTCTGACTTTGGCCGTGGGAGCCATGGCAAGTTACACTTGTCAGAGTTGTACACGAAGTCTGTGATGTAGACTACTAGCTGTCCAACTTCCTGTTTGGTGGAAGCTGTGGCGACTGAGGGGTCAAGATGGCTGACTTTGTGTGCTGGCAGTCTGGTGCCTAGCTCTGAGAGTGTGGGTTTGAATCCCAGATTTGATTCAACCAAACAAAGTACTAGAATTGGTTCTTTACTGAGAAAGTGTAGTCCCAGATATAAGATATGTGGCATATTATGTTGCAGACCAATATTCTTTACATTCAGAAATGTGATCATACGTGGTAAAAGTTGACACGACACTACTATGACATTGTTGGTTACATATACTACTTAAAACAAGTTGAACCACAGGTGATTTAGGGAATAACTGTACTGTGTTTGACGAATTGGGGACGTATACCGGTGGTTATATAGCCGCAAATTTAGTTATATCGGCGACGCGTAATCCCCATTCTAATTCAACTCTTTTTACGCTGTTTTTTCGTGAAAGAAATTCATTATTTAAACCAGGTCAAAGTTCCTCTAGGTCAAAGGTTAATCATATCACCCCTTGAACTTACACCATCGCCAGAAAAAGTAGTTCACTTTTCAAACTTAAACATGTTTATTATGTGCACACTGACTAAATCTGACAATGATGAATAAATCATAGTGTTAAAGCTAAAATGGACGGAGTTATCATGAAACTGCCCTCGTGTTATCAGAAATGAGCGGGCCGCTGCAAATGACAATGGCCCACTGATTCCTCAACTATCGGCCATTATCAGGTGTGTTGTCAAATGACGTCACAGCAGGTGACGTCATGCTCTATAATGACGTCATAAATCTTGTTACATGATCTAACAGTGTTGGGTCAACAGCCCATTGCGAGTTGTTTGAAGTAAACTTACAATTATGATACTGTTTTGTCTTTTTCAACACAAATTCCATCCATTTAAGCGGAATAGGGGAGTTAACATACCTAGGGCTTCTGCAAATGATAATGCCCTGAAAAACAGAGTTACCCCAGTAGTGTAGGAATACATTCAAAGGTTTTGGTGAATCGGTTTTCAACTTGCGTATATGCTGATTATACGGTCGGAAATTTATAGCACTGACCAATCAGAAACATACAAAGTTGAATTAGAATCTTTGATATTGCTGTTGTCAATCTGTCATACCATGACAAATTAAAGTTATATGAAACTATCTGGTATTCTTGAATTTCTTTTGAGTGGTATACTCAGCTTCAAACTAACACATTATACTGAGGACAAAAAACTATACCCATCAGTTGATTTTATCATATGTTTGATTTTCAATTGAAAATATTAACTCCAGGTTGGAATATTACAATAAGATACATTTATAACAAACTGGGGTGGTGGGGTAGCCTAGTGGTTAAAGCATTAGCTTGTCACGCTGAAGGCCCGGGTTTGATTCCCCACATGGGTACAATGTGTGAAGCCCATTTCTGGTGTCCTCTGCTGTGATGTTGCTGGAATATTGCTAAAAGCAGCGTAAAACTGAACTCACTCACTATAACAAACTGGGTGTTTTTCTTCCTGACACTTGCTGTCTATTTTAGTCAGAATGTGTGTGTCGAACTATAGCTGTATCAAACTAGAATTAATGCTCCTTTCAGTTTGTTATAACTGTTGTTTTGATCTTAATCTAAAAGATGAACTGCCTCTCTGTTTTATTACGAGTCATACTTGAACATACTGGCACATAGTACTGGCACATAGTACTGGCACATAGTACTGGCATATAGTACTGGCACATAGTACTGGCATATAGTACTGGCACATAGTACTGGCACATAGTACTGGCATATAGTACTGGCACATAGTACTGGCACATAGTACTGGCACATAGTACTGGCATATAGTACTGGCACATAGTACTGGCACATAGTACTGGCATATAGTACTGGCATATAGTACTGGCATATAGTACTGGCACATAGTACTGCCATATAGTACTGGCACATAGTAGTAATGGCACATAGTACTGGCACATAGTACTGGCACATAGTACTGCCGTATAGTACTGGCATATAGTACTGGCATATAGTACTGGCACATAGTACTGGCATAGTACTGGCACATAGTACTGGCATATAGTACTGGCACATAGTACTGCCATATAGTACTGGCGTATAGTACAGGCACATAGTACTGGCACATAGTACTGGCACATAGTACTGGCACTCAAAGAATACTTCTTTATGGTTTTGTTTTTCAAAATCTCACTTTTAGAAATTAAAAAATAGGCACACAACTGTATCAATAACATTTTTTGCAAGGTTTCAACATTTCAAACTTGGAAGAGAAACCATGGTTTCAATTTCACTTCTTTCTCCAGTCTTCATTGAAACAGACTATGTTTGTGCAAAATTACCCATCAAGAGGTTACTTTTTAGACCTGTTGCAGGAATGAGTGATGGCTAAATATTCATAAGAAATATTTAATGATCGTTCCTTCAGTTTTCAATTGCGTAATAGTAAACTTTGTACAGTTTATTTTGCCCTTGGGTTAAAAATCAGAAGTTTATCACAAGTTGCCATCACTATCAGTCTATAGATTATGCAGGTTCAAAACACTTTCATGAAATCACATGTCTACAGGTTTTTGGTGCTCAATTTTAAATAAGTAGTCTCGGAAGGCTGTTATTTTTCAGGCAATTATCTATAAGAGGGGTGGACACAGCCTTTTGAGAAAGGGGGGAGCACAGCTCTTTTTCACCAATTTTCAGAGAGTTTCAATGGTCTATATATGACAGTCGACTTCAATATGCCTTTGGTTTTATTTAACTGAATCACAGAAACCAGTGTGCATATCTTTGAGGGTCTACAAGGTTTGCACACCATTTCTGTATTTATACTTCCATAAATTCCAAAACATGCTGTACATTTTTAACAGACATTTGAATCAAGAATGTGTAATTAATCCTTTTTGCATTGTTCAAAATACTCCCATGACAAATAGCATGTTTAGGTAACCTTTACAAGACATATTTGCTGTGCCAAAACAGCCCACGTTACAACATTGCCATTTATCACAACAGAAGCGTCGTCTTTGTGCCCAGTTGACCGTTGAACATGTAAGATAAAGCAACAGAGAGTCATCAAGCTTCTCTTGTACAGTCCTTGATCGTCCAGGATGGAACTTCGGTAGCAAATCTTCTCTGTTAGACATTGATCTCAAAAGCTACTCTGCATCAAAGGATGCCATATTTTGTCTTCGTTAGATTGCTTTTGAAACTGATCAGCTGCCTGCTGTCGCTGCGCAGAGCTAGGAGTCGAAGCGTCAATCTAAAACCAGCTAAGCTGTACGGATTACGGACAGGATAATATTGAGAGCATGGCCTGAATAAATATTCGAAATGGTACAAAAATAAGGAATTAGCTCTTTAATATGTCAGTAAATAGAAGAAATAAAGGAAATGTTTTCCATTACTTGAGTAAATACGGTAAATACTGGACAGGCTGGAGGGGATTGTTATAAACGTATTACCTTTATGTGAATTTGATGGTAAAGGTTTAATTTCTTCCATGTGACACTTTTTCTTTCATGAGGATGTTTTTACATGTGTTTTGGTAAGCTTTTTTCCCATGAGATTATGGATATGTTACCAGCTGGTTTTTATGACTGGTTCGACTTTGATGTGATTGGTTGAGAATAATGCTTCTGTTATTGGATAAGTGGAGGTGTCATCTTTCATTGTCATGCACTGATGCACAGTGGTGTAGTGGTTAGCATGCTGGCCTCTCACGAAAGGCCCGGTTTGATGTGACCTGGGTCTCATACTGTGTTGTGTCCCTGGAATAATGCTCAGTCTACCCAGTTGTTTAAAATGGTACCTGAAAAGCCGGATGTAATGGACCTATACGGTCGCTTAAGCTTTAGTAGCAGCTTCCGCACACTAATAATGTAATGCCAGAGAACAGCATGTTGGATTCTAGGCGAAAAATTAGCAAAATTAGCATTATTAAGCTGTGATGAAACTGTCATTATAAAATTTGTGTCAACATACCACTTCAGTGATATAATGTTCTGCTGAAATTAAAGGCAGCATGAATAATGGTTATTCCTTTTGATATCATATTTGAGAAATTTGATCTTTTTAGGAAAACTGAACATGGAAATTGGCCTGTGGTTGTGTTGGGAGTTTGTGGTGCAGAATAGGTCCTTCATGTCCCACATGTGGGTCAGTTGATCATAGACGCTACTTGGATCATGTCAGAATATGATCTGATCTAACGGAACTCGGAGGATCTGTCAGAATGTGACCTGGTTTCGTAACAGACTGACCAAATGATACTTGTTTGTGGAGGGGGAGAGTGTCGGGATTATCACTTTTTTTAGTTATAATCTTCCAGAAAAAATACGATTTTGCTTGAAATATCAGGAACTGTTCACTGGCCATAAAGACTGCCACAAAGATATTACATCTCAATAAAAAATCATTTGTTCTGATTTAAGCAGTGACCTAAGACATTACGTTTTCAACACAACTTCCTCAGTGATGGACCCGTGAAGGTCCGGGTTAGAATTGATCTTCAGTAACCCATGCTTGTCGTAAGAGGCGACTAACGGGATCAGGTGATCAGGCTCGCTGACTTGGTTGACACATGTCAATGGTTCCCAGTTGCTCAGATTGATGCTCATGCTGTTGATCACTGGATTGTCTGGTTCAGACTTGATTATTTACTGATCGCCGCCATATAGCTGGAATATTGCTGAGTGCGGTGTAAAACTGAACTCACTCACTCCTCAGTGGCGTATGATGTAACTTCTGCCTGTTGTCCCAGACTATGGAAGATGTAGTGGTGACCAAGAGGTGCCAGGTGTAGTGATGATCCTAATATACCTGACAGGTAGAATGCCTGTACTGGGAAGTATACCTGACAGGTGGAATGCCTGTACTGGGAAGTACACCTGACAGGTAGAATGCCTGTACTGGGAAGTACACCTGACAGGTAGAATGCCTGTACAGGGAAGTACACCTGACAGGTAGAATGCCTGTACAGGGAAGTACACCTGACAGGTAGAATGCCTGTACAGGGAAGTACACCTGACAGGTAGAATGCCTGTACAGGGAAGTACACCTGACAGGTAGAATGCCTGTACAGGGAAGTATACCTGACAGGTAGAATGTCTGTACAGGGAAGTATACCTGACAGTTGGAAATGCCTGTACTGGGAAGTACACCTGACAGTTGGAATGCCTGTACAGGGAAGTACACCTGACAGGTAGAATGCCTGTACTGGGAAGTATACCTGACAGGTAGAATGTCTGTACAGGGAAGTATACCTGACAAGAGTAGAATGCCTGTACAGGAAGTACACCTGACAGTTGGAATGCCTGTACAGGGAAGTATACCTGACAGGTAGAGATGTCTGTACAGGGAAGTATACCTGACAGTTGGAATGCCTGTACAGGGAAGTATACCTGACAGTTGGAATGCCTGTACTGGGAAGTATACCTGACAGGTAGAATGCCTGTACAGGGAAGTATACCTGACAGTTGGAATGCCTGTACAGGGAAGTATACCTGACAGTTGGAATGCCTGTACTGGGAAGTATACCTGACAGTTGGAATGCCTGTACAGGGAAGTATACCTGACAGTTGGAATGCCTGTACAGGGAAGTATACCTGACAGGTAGAATGCCTGTACAGGGAAGTATACCTGACAGGTGGAATGCCTGTACAGGGAAGTATACCTGACAGTTGGAATGCCTGTACTGGGAAGTATACCTGACAGGTAGAATGCCTGTACTGGGAGTATACCTGACAGGTGGAATGCCTGTACAGGGAAGTATACCTGACAGGAGAATGTCTGTACAGGGAAGTATACCTGACAGGTAGAATGTCTGTACTGGGAAGTATACCTGACAGTTGGAATGCCTGTACAGGGAAGTACACCTGACAGGTAGAATGTCTGTACAGGGGAAGTATACCTGACAGGTAGAATGTCTGTACAGGGAAGTACACCTGACAGGTAGAATGTCTGTACAGGGAAGTATACCTGACAGGTAGAATGTCTGTACAGGGAAGTACACCTGACAGGTAGAATGTCTGTACTGGGAAGTACACCTGACAGGTAGAATGCCTGTACTGGGAAGTATACCTGACAGGTAGAATGCCTGTACAGGGAAGTATACCTGACAGGTAGAATGCCTGTACAGGGAAGTATACCTGACAGTTGGAATGCCTGTACTGGGAAGTACACCTGACAGTTGGAATGCCTGTACAGGGAAGTACACCTGACAGGTAGAATGCCTGTACTGGGAAGTATACCTGACAGGTAGAATGCCTGTACAGGGAAGTATACCTGACAGGTAGAATGCCTGTACAGGGAAGTACACCTGACAGTTGGAATGCCTGTACAGGGAAGTATACCTGACAGGTAGAATGCCTGTACAGGGAAGTATACCTGACAGTTGGAATGCCTGTACAGGGAAGTATACCTGACAGTTGGAATGCCTGTACTGGGAAGTATACCTGACAGGTAGAATGCCTGTACAGGGAAGTATACCTGACAGGTGGAATGCCTGTACAGGGAAGTATACCTGACAGTTGGAATGCCTGTACTGGGAAGTATACCTGACAGGTAGAATGCCTGTACAGGGAAGTATACCTGACAGTTGGAATGCCTGTACAGGGAAGTATACCTGACAGGGAGAATGTCTGTACAGGGAAGTATACCTGACAGGTAGAATGCCTGTACTGGGAAGTATACCTGACAGTTGGAATGCCTGTACAGGGAAGTACACCTGACAGGTAGAATGTCTGTACAGGGAAGTATACCTGACAGGTAGAATGTCTGTACAGGGAAGTACACCTGACAGTTGGAATGCCTGTACAGGGAAGTACACCTGACAGGTAGAATGTCTGTACTGGGAAGTACACCTGACAGTTGGAATGCCTGTACAGGGGAAGTATACCTGACAGATAGAATGTCTGTACAGGGAAGTATACCTGACAGTTGGAATGCCTGTACAGGAAGTATACCTGACAGTTGGAATGCCTGTACAGGGAAGTATACCTGACAGGTAGAATGCCTGTACAGGGAAGTATACCTGACAGGTGGAATGCCTGTACAGGGAAGTATACCTGACAGTTGGAATGCCTGTACTGGGAAGTATACCTGACAGGTAGAATGCCTGTACAGGGAAGTATACCTGACAGTTGGAATGCCTGTACAGGGAGTATACCTGACAGGAGAATGTCTGTACAGGGAAGTATACCTGACAGGTAGAATGTCTGTACTGGGAAGTACACCTGACAGTTGGAATGCCTGTACAGGGAAGTACACCTGACAGGTAGAATGTCTGTACAGGGAAGTATACCTGACAGGTAGAATGTCTGTACAGGGAAGTACACCTGACAGGTAGAATGTCTGTACAGGGAAGTATACCTGACAGGTAGAATGTCTGTACAGGGAAGTACACCTGACAGGTAGAATGTCTGTACAGGGGAAGTACACCTGACAGGTAGAATGTCTGTACTGGGAAGTATACCTGACAGGTAGAATGCCTGTACAGGGAAGTATACCTGACAGGTAGAATGTCTGTACAGGGAAGTACACCTGACAGGTAGAATGTCTGTACTGGGAAGTATACCTGACAGGTAGAATGTCTGTACAGGGAAGTACACCTGACAGGTAGAATGTCTGTACAGGGAAGTACACCTGACAGGTGAGAATGCCTGTACAGGGAAGTACACCTGACAGGTAGAATGCCTGTACTGGGAAGTATACCTGACAGGTAGAATGTCTGTACAGGGAAGTACACCTGATAGGTAGAATGCCTGTACTGGGAAGTACACCTGGCAGGTAGAATGCCTGTACTGGGAGGATTTCAAACCAAGCAACATATACCTTGTAGTAGGTTACCACACAACGTTCAATGGTTGTTGTTGTTGCTGCTTATGCTTCTTGAACCAGGCTAGTGTAATTGCTTGCATGGTCAGACAACTGGTAGGGCATACCATAATGATGTAAGTAGTACCCATCTTTGGCACCTTATGGGGATTCTGTGATGCAGACATTTCCCTGTTAGTCTCAGGCAAACCTTGCCAAAAAGACCCAAAAGATGTAGGCCTTAGGCCTTGACCTCTTTGCTGACACAGAATCAGGGAAAATTAGATTGAAACAAATGATCATAGGTTTTTGGCATACTCAAGGGACAAAACTCTGCGTAGCACATTGCAGCATCTCGACCAATGGGCCCATCCATGCTCTCTTAAGGGATCTAGAGCTGACATGATTATGGCAAAACATCAAACATCTAGACAATAACCTTGGCCGGTACGATAAATCTTCCTCCACTGAAATGATGATTCCTTCTGGTAATAGCAGGATTTCAGGAGCATTCACTTCACACTCAAAATCAAATTTCCATGAAATTGCATGGGATGGGTAGAGATTATAATTTGTGTGAACTGATTTATTTTTACATGAAAGACAAAATCACGCTGACCTTTGTCGTTATGTGCCAGTATGTACAAGGCCAGCACCGGAATAGCCCTTTTGATTGAATCAAGGGACACATAATAGAATTAATCAGGTTCAGCAAGTTACATTGAATTCATTACAATTCATGTGAAAGAAGCCTTTGAGACAGAGGTTGGGGTATGGGTCAGTATGGACAGGGATGGTCTTTGAAGAATGAAGCTTCCAGATGTCAGTGTTATGAAAGACATGTTCCAGCCAACCAGGAACCAGATTGCACTGCTGTCATTTATGATCAGGAACTAACTGTTTGACTTGGCTTCTTTCACAAAAAATAGACTGTTTCAGAAAATCGTTCTGAAAATGTTTTTTGGCTCATGCCTTATTAGATGAACTGATCACTGAAAACATTGTTATGGAACAAAATATATATTGTTTCTTTAATTTCATAAAAAACAACATTTATGTATAGAAGCAGTGACATGGAACATATTCTGTTTCTGTTTCGATGACGATTTCAAAGAGCATTATCTGATCTACTTTACAATGTTCAAGGCCTCAAAAATTGATAAAAGGTGGACATGTGCAAAACATTTCCAAAGTTCACATATCATTGACAAAACCGATGCTCAATAGCATTGTATTTTTTACTTCAACCATATGTTCCTATGTTTTTACAGATCAATAATTGACTTGCCTGGTTGCCTACAATGGAGCAGGAATTGCTCACATTTTTAGAACACCATATATTATCAAAAACAGCGAGTAATTCCTAAACACATGCTGAGGACATGGCCTGTGTGGACATGCTAGAGATTTCTTATCATTAAGAAAAGGGTCTGTCGGGTTTAAGTTAACAGTACAAAGTCAGTCCCCTTGTTGTACTGAAGTTCTGCACTTTCGATTCTTTAGGCTAGGCAATTTTCAAGGTGACTATTTCAACAGCCCTTTGTAGTGGCAGTAATTAAAAATATTGATCTTCGTTATTTTTCAGTGTTTCTATTTAAAAACTGTAATTGCTGTATAAAAAGCATAAAAGAGACATTTCAGAAATTTCTTCTCGTCCCTTTTAAATTTTGTACTTGTGAAACAGGACAAAAAAGAAAAAGGTGTCAGTTTCAATATCTTGTCATGTTGTGTGTCAAACTAATATGAGCACTGACAGTGACATGAAACCTTTTTTTCTGTGCTTGATGACAAAGTTATTGATAGATATACTCAGATTAAGTCCTTCATTAATCAAGGAAAAGACAAGAGACAAAGTTGGTTTATTGGATTATGATTCTTGCTTTGTTGGATCATAATAATTTTGTTGTGTTATGATTCTCTTTTTGTTACATTATGATCCTTGCTTTGCTGGATTGTGTTGATTATTGGCTTGTGATTTATGGTTTTTGGTAACTGATCCTTTGCTTTGTTGGCTAATGATCCTTGTTTTGTTGGTTACTGATCCTTTGCTTTGTTGGCTACTGATCCTTGCTCTGTTGGCTACTGATCCTTGCTCTGTTGGTTACTGATCCTTGTTTTGTTGGTTTATGATCCTTGTTTTGTTGGTTAATGATCCTTGCTCTGTTGGTTAATGATCCTTGTTTTGTTGGTTAATGATCCTTGTTTTGTTGGCTACTGATCCTTGCTTTGTTGGTTACTGATCCTTGCTTTGTTGGTTAATGATCCTTGTTTTGTTGGTTAATGATCCTTGTTTTGTTGGCTACTGATCCTTGTTTTGTTGGCTACTGATCATTGCTTTGTTGGTTAATGATCCTTGTTTTGTTGGCTACTGATCCTTTGCTTTGTTGGCTACTGATCCTTGCTCTGTTGGTTAATGATCCTTGTTTTGTTGGTTAATGATCCTTGTTTTGTTGGCTACTGATCCTTGCTTTGTTGGTTAATGATCCTTGTTTGGTTGGTTTATGTTCCTTGTTTTGTTGGCTACTGATCCTTTGCTCTGTTGGTTAATGATCCTTGTTTTGTTGGTTAATGATCCTTGTTTTGTTGGCTACTGATCCTTGCTTTGTTGGTTAATGATCCTTTGTTTTATTGGTTAATGATGATTGTTTTGTTGGCTACTGATCCTTGCTTTGTTGGTTAATGATGATTGTTTTGTTGGCTACTGATCCTTGCTTTGTTGGTTAATGATCCTTGTTTTGTTGGCTACTGATCATTGCTTTGTTGGCTACTGATCATTGCTTTGTTGGCTACTGATCATTGCTTTGTTGGTTAATGATCCTTGTTTTGTTGGCTACTGATCCTTTGCTCTGTTGGCTACTGATCCTTGCTCTGTTGGTTAATGATCCTTGTTTTGTTGGTTAATGATCCTTGTTTTGTTGGCTACTGATCCTTGCTTTGTTGGCTACTGATCCTTGCTCTGTTGGTTAATGATCCTTGTTTTGTTGGTTTATGATCCCTGTTTTGTTGGTTAGTGATCCTTGCTCTGTTGGTTAATGATCCTTGTTTTGTTGGTTAATGATCCTTGTTTTTGTTGGCTACTGATCCTTGCTTTGTTGGTTACTGATCCTTGTTTGGTTGGTTAATGATCCTTGTTTTGTTGGTTAATGATCCTTGTTTTGTTGGCTACTGATCATTGCTTTGTTGGCTACTGATCATTGCTTTGTTGGTTAATGATCCTTGTTTTGTTGGCTACTGATCCTTTGCTTTGTTGGCTACTGATCCTTGCTCTGTTGGTTAATGATCCTTGCTTTGTTGGTTAATGATCCTTGTTTTGTTGGCTACTGATCCTTGCTTTGTTGGTTAATGACCCTTTGTTTTATTGGTTAATGATGATTGTTTTGTTGGCTACTGATCCTTTGCTCTGTTGGTTAATGATCCTTGTTTTGTTGGTTAATGATCCTTGTTTTGTTGGCTACTGATCCTTGCTTTGTTGGTTAATGATCCTTTGTTTTATTGGTTAATGATGATTGTTTTGTTGGCTACTGATCCTTGCTTTGTTGGTTAATGATGATTGTTTTGTTGGCTACTGATCCTTGCTTTGTTGGTTAATGATCCTTTGTTTTGTTGGCTACTGATCATTGCTTTGTTGGCTACTGATCATTGCTTTGTTGGCTACTGATCATTGCTTTGTTGGTTAATGATCCTTGTTTTGTTGGCTACTGATCCTTTGCTCTGTGGGCTACTGATCCTTGCTCTGTTGGTTAATGATCCTTGTTTTGTTGGTTAATGATCCTTGTTTTGTTGGCTACTGATCCTTGCTTTGTTGGTTAATGATCCTTTGTTTTATTGGTTAATGATGATTGTTTTGTTGGCTACTGATCCTTTGCTCTGTTGGTTAATGATCCTTGTTTTGTTGGCTACTGATCATTGCTTTGTTGGTTAATGATGATTGTTTTGTTGGCTACTGATCATTGCTTTGTTGGCTACTGATCCTTTGCTCTGTTGGTTAATGATCCTTGTTTTGTTGGTTAATGATCCTTGTTTTGTTGGCTACTGATCCTTGCTTTGTTGGTTAATGATCCTTTGTTTTATTGGTTAATGATGATTGTTTTGTTGGCTACTGATCCTTGCTTTGTTGGTTAATGATACTTGCTTTGTTGGTTAATGATCCTTGCTTTGTTGGTTAATGATCCTTTGCTTTGTTGGTTACTGATCCTTGCTCTGTTGGTTAATGATCCTTGCTTTGTTGGTTAATGATCCTTGCTTTGTTGGTTACTGATCCTTGCTTTGTTGGTTAATGATCCTTTGCTTTGTTGGTTAATGATGATTGTTTTGTTGGCTACTGATCCTTTGCTCTGTTGGTTAATGATCCTTGTTTTGTTGGTTAATGATCCTTGTTTTGTTGGCTACTGATCCTTGCTTTGTTGGTTAATGATCCTTTGTTTTATTGGTTAATGATGATTGTTTTGTTGGCTACTGATCCTTGCTTTGTTGGTTAATGATCCTTGTTTTGTTGGCTACTGATCCTTGCTTTGTTGGTTAATGATCCTTTGTTTTGTTGGCTACTGATCATTGCTTTTTGGCTACTGATCCTTGCTTTGTTGGCTACTGATCATTGCTTTGTTGGTTAATGATCCTTGTTTTGTTGGCTACTGATCCTTTGCTCTGTTGGCTACTGATCCTTGCTCTGTTGGTTAATGATCCTTGTTTTTGTTGGTTAATGATCCTTGTTTTGTTGGCTACTGATCCTTGCTTTGTTGGTTAATGATCCTTTGTTTTATTGGTTAATGATGATTGTTTTGTTGGCTACTGATCCTTTGCTCTGTTGGTTAATGATCCTTGTTTTGTTGGCTACTGATCATTGCTTTGTTGGTTAATGATGATTGTTTTGTTGGCTACTGATCATTGCTTTGTTGGCTACTGATCCTTTGCTCTGTTGGTTAATGATCCTTGTTTTGTTGGTTAATGATCCTTGTTTTGTTGGCTACTGATCCTTGCTTTGTTGGTTAATGATCCTTGTTTTGTTGGCTACTGTTCCTTGCTTTGTTGGTTAATGATCCTTGTTTTGTTGGCTACTGATCCTTGCTTTGTTGGTTAATGATCCTTTGTTTTATTGGTTAATGATGATTGTTTTGTTGGCTACTGATCCTTGCTTTGTTGGTTAATGATCCTTGCTTTGTTGGTTAATGATCCTTGTTTTGTTGGTTACTGATCCTTGCTTTGTTGGTTAATGATCCTTGTTTTGTTGGCTACTGATCATTGCTTTGTTGGTTAATGATCCTTGTTTTGTTGGTTAATGATCCTTGTTTTGTTGGCTACTGATCCTTTGCTTTGTTGGCTACTGATCCTTGCTCTGTTGGTTAATGATCCTTGCTTTGTTGGTTAATGATCCTTTGTTTTATTGGTTAATGATGATTGTTTTGCTGGTTACTGATCCTTGCTCTGTTGGTTTATGATCCTAATCCTTAGTTTGTTTGATTATGGTTATTCTTTTGTTGAGCTATGATCCTAGGTTTGTGACATTGTGATCCTAGGTTAGATTAGGTTATGATCCTTATTCTTCTGGATGTTGAAAATCTGAAAAACAACTAATTAAATTGATCTGGTCATTTGTCCAGAAGAGGATAACCTGATGTTACTCAGTTGATGATTGGGTGGGATGTGACACTACTTTCACCAACACTCCTGACATTTGATTCCAGGGGACACTAGAATGTGTTCACTCTTTGTACCCATGTTGGTTTGAACCAGGGTCTTCAGCCTGACAAGTAAATGCATTTACCACTAGACTACCTCACTGTCCCCATCAAGTTAATGAAATTTGTCTGAAGTCTCAGTAAGCCCTGTATCTAGTTAGTTCAGTTGGGCGATGATCGACAGAGTTCCCAACAAGATCCCATCTGCTGTCCCTGTAAGATGTTCTAAGTAGTAACAAAGTAATCAGCAGCTCTTGTCTAAGAAAGGAGGCTCATGTTTTATGAACTGAAATCCTGTTAACTAGGACGAGGACCTCGTAGTTCCATGATTGTTATTAGGTTGGATGTTTCCGGTTTCTCTATGAGGGCTGGGTGATTACATTATTGATTTAACAAAGAGACTGGTTAGATAATAGGCCTCGCTGCTACTATACCTATAACTCACCTGAGTCAGTGGTCCAAGTTGGATACCTGGCCCCGATTTCTCGATACAAACTTAAGGTTTTCTCAAATTTCAAACTGAGTTTGACAAAAACAACTGAATTTTTAACTCAACTGCATTTTTAAAGGTTACCTTAAGTCTATCCACTTGTTACTCAGTATGGGAGTTACAGTCACCTTAGTTCATTCTGGGAAATGCATTTTCCTGCCTTTTCTCAAATTTGAGTAAAAACTCTTACTTAAGTCAAAACTCAGACTTAAGTTTGTTTCGAGAAATCGGGGCCAGGTCTATATTTTCGAACTGTATCAGTAGCTCACCTAAACCAGTTTGGATACAAGTTCTGGGTTTCTTAACCAATGATAGGCCTCTCATTGTTACCTATGCCCCAGCTCAGGATAGGCTTTAGTGTATTTTGTCTGGTTTCTTAAACATTTTGATACTCTCAAGGTTGATTCTGATATGGATACAATGTGTGAAGCTGTTGGAATATTTGTAAAAGTGTTTGTATCACACTCACTCATACAACAAGGACTCATCCATAGGTAGTAGCATTATAAGACCACTCGCTCGTGAGACATCACTCACTCAGTCACTCAGTCACCCACTTAGTCACTCACTCACTCACTCACTCACATCCACCCATCCACATCCATCCACTCACCCACCCACTCCACCCACCATCCACATCCACCCATCCACCCTCCATCCACTCACCCATCCACTCACCCATCCACTCATCCATCCACTCACCTACTCACTCAAAGCCTTACTTGCTGAATGTCTTGGTAGTAGGTTAAACTATGGCTGGCCTAAATCTTCTTTAAAGGATCCATTAGGTTCTAAAATGATGTCTCACTCTTGTCTATCTGTTGGATATGATGAAAAGTAAGTGGTGTCTGAAACTAATTACTGTGTTGAGATAGAAACTCTGTTTAATGTCTGACATTCTGCAAGTCAGTGTGTAAAATATTAATGATGCACACCTGTGTTCCTTGGTTTGTGACTAGTCTCAGTTGCTGTAACCTATTGATTCTGGCAGGGTGGGTTTGTTCTTTCTCATTTTATAGTGCTACTATGGGTAAAGTCTGAGATTATAAAAAATTCAAAGATTTCAGAACACAATAGATAAAAATGGTATAATTAAATATAAAAATTAATCTTGTTTGTGAAGTGAAAAAAAATCTAATTATTTTTTAAATGAAAAGATTCTCTGAGATTTGAATTATCTATTTTGTTTTTCGGTTAAAAGGGCAGTTCAGTTCCCTGTTTGCCTCCTACCAATTCTGTGACAAGATGTTACTTGTTGTTCTGCTGCGTGTCCATGACATAGAAGGGGATGAAACACAGACTGACTGGCTCAGGAAAACCAAAAAAGCCAATGTCTATAAGATAATAATAGATTACAAAATTGGCATTGTGTTCATCCATAACGAGGGCTGCCACAGTTTCTGGCTTTTATAAA
The DNA here is from genome assembly GCF_003918875.1 of Haliotis rubra. Classification (NCBI taxonomy): domain Eukaryota; kingdom Metazoa; phylum Mollusca; class Gastropoda; order Lepetellida; family Haliotidae; genus Haliotis; species Haliotis rubra. Next base: position 1,262,067 of record NW_025766448.1, read on the forward strand.
GAGTATCAGGACGATCGCCCATTAATCAGAGGATTGCCCGATGATCAGAGGATCACCCAATGATCAGAGGATCCCCCATTAATTAGATGATCACCCATCGATCAGATGATCATCCATTAATTTGATGATCACCCATTAGTGATCACACATTAATTACATGACCACACATTAATTACATGATCACCCATAATTAGATGATCACCCATAATTACATGATCACACATTAATTACATGATCACACATTAATTACATGATCACACATTAATTCCGTGATCACACATTGATAAGCCTGGGTACTTTGGTTCAGATGCCTGGACTATTCCTGCGTAGGTTTTGACAACAAACATAAGAAAAAACATATGAAGGTGAGCTCCAGTGCCATGGCTTTATATCTCTTCATTTATAACAGTTGATTGTAAACTGCTCATAAACATGAAAAACATAGAAAAAGTCTCTGTAGCAGAAAACATTTCCTAATACAGGTACAGACACATTTAACCACATCATCAAGATTCATCGATTCATTGGTAATAGGTAGCCATCAGCTTGACATCGTAAAAATGCAGCATGACAGCACTACGCAGAAACACCACTGGATTTAAATAAATGATCATGGAAGTGAAAAGCCATTAGACATTGTAAACTGATGCTTGGTGCGCTGTCACAACTCCTAGCATCAAATGTCCTTGCTCTATAAAATTGTGACAGTTTTGATGCAAAAGCGTTCTGATCATATCCAATCATCCCTAGTGTTTTGCCAGGATGTTTTATCACCAACATTAGAATCTGTCAGTATTTTTGTGCGTTTTGTGTGTAATTTAGTGTAACAGTGACTAGAACATTTTGTGTTTGGTTCTTGTTGAATTTGTTTTGATGTTTTTCGAACATGCCTCATTATTACCCTATAATTTGTAAGTGTCATTTTGTTTCTAATTAATTGATTAGCATTCTACAATTTGTGAGACAATAATGAAGCATATAATTTTATGGATACAACTTCCTGTTTATTGCATAGGACTACGTTTTGATCTAGACTCTTACACTGTTATTTCCGTTCTATTTGTTTCTGTTAAGGAATTACAGGTGTGTTACAGAGGTTTTTGGGATGAAAAATATATATCATACTCAGACTTTATGTTGGGGTATTTCTGTCACTACAAGTGTCTGTGGTAACGGTTTACTGTTTACTACATCATGGCTCTATGTTGGGATCCTGAGTTATTTGTGTGGTGTAGAGTAACAGATGTTGACTAAAAAAGGCACTCTGTACTGGATGTATTGACAGAATGTATAACATCATATCACCTGGGTAATATCAGTCTGGAATAGTGCATGAGTGAGTATGGCTTAAGCATTATTCCAGCAAAATCGGGGGACAACAGAAATGGGCTTTACACATTGTACCCATGTGGGGAATCGAACCCGGGTCTTCAGCAGACTCTTTAACCATTAGACTACCACACCACCCCCAGTCTGGAATTGGAACTACACATGTGGAGAATCCATATCCAAGATGATATATTATGTGAATTTGACTTTATTCCACAGGTTTTTTGTCCAGGTCCTATCCTATATCTTTAATGTCTGTTGTCGTCATTATTGATGGATATATTGTAGCATCTTGTGAACCTAAAGTAGAAAATGTTGTATGTGCAGCTAGCCTTGTATTTAAGTGGTGCTTTTGAAAATAATCTTACAAGTTTATTTGTTTTTGTACAAATATCTCAATCATTGTATCTTGACATTGAATTGTTTTATCATTGTGACTATGTACATGTTGTGAAAGCTGACATCTTGGGAATATTTTGTAACCCATTTCCTCATGGAGCATTTAAACAGCATGGTTTCTACACCAATTGAACCCTGGACTTGATGTCAATGAAGTGTATATACTGTGCAAAATGTGTTTAGCAAAACACTTAGGGACTCAGTATTTCGAAAATCAAATTACAAGTATAATCACAAAAAATAACTACATTGTATCCCATCAGCAAATTCAGGTATTAATAAACAGATATTAACAAACTTGGTCAATAAACATTTGCTGACCACTTTAATGTGAATTACGGCACAATATCGCCTCTGAAAGAACATATACGGAAAACAGCTTGCAGTCAAATCATACTCATATTGGCCAAACATGGCAACCCAAAGTGAAAGGTCATTCTTTGGTGATGTCATCATGATGTCATATCCAATCACAAGCAGTTTGTGGTGGTGTGCGGTCCTTTGCACAGAGCTCAGGTCACAAATCAGTTGAAGTTAAGCGACATTGGGCACAGAGAATTCTTGGATTGGTGAAAGTGTTTGGCAGCTTGACTTGAGAATGTCTAGGACTTCAGTCCTGCCCCACAATGAAGCACATGTGAAACAATTGGTCTCACCTCAGTCAAGTGAGTTTGTTCAAAATTGCCTCTGTTCACCCAGCAGAAAATGGGTACCTGCTGGGACAGGTCATGTGACTTAATCTTCTAGCACCTCACAGGCAGCTTGGGTTATCCAGGGTAAAAATGTGCTGTGCTTTGATTAGCGCTATGAGCATATCTGGTGTGGAGTTTGGCGCTATATAAATGGACACATTATTGTTATTACATTATTAATATGTAGTAAGCCACTGCAACAAACATAAATGCTCAAACTCTCCATAACCATTTACACGTAGGATATACTCATGGAAACAAATAAGGGAACACATGAAAGTACAAGTGTTCCTTTATTCTTGTCCATGTTTCTTCACAAGGTATGTATTGCGCTGTGAGTGAAATTCTGGAAATAAAGGAGCACTTGTAATTTCATGTGTTCCCTTGTTTGTTTCTGTGAGTATATATTAACATGTCCCTTGTTCAGCTGTAGAACATCCCTGATTAATCCATTTGCTGACATGTTTTACACAGTATATACCTGAAATGCAAATAATTATAGATATGACACCAAAAGCAATTGTCTCCCTGCTACGCAAACAGCAGAAAATATACTATTACGTCAGAAACCCTGAAGCGTTCTGTGTGCTATCATCTTAATAGAGATGATATGATTGGAATTTGAGAAGTATGACATTAAACTGTTTAATAATGAAGGGTTTCTAAAATTAATGACAATTTGGACTCTAATGTTTCATTTTTATGGGTGTAGTGAACAACACTGTCGGTTGGGTGAGGTTAGTATTAACCTTTAGTAATATTCCAGCAATATCACAGTGAGGGACATCAGAAATGGACTTCACATGTCATACAAATTGGGAATTGAAGTCTTTGGTGTGACAAGTGAACACTTTCAACACTAGGCTACCCGACCTCCACTACAGAAAAAGGAGATAGTTTGAATTCTTCATCGTTTTTACTGAGAAGCCTTGATGCTGATTGGCTGATTAGAAAGTTCACCTCTTTTGGCCTATTGAGGCATACTTAAATGTTTATGCAGAGAGGAATGATATCTTAGTAAAAGATCTAGACTAGATTGCATATACATGAGAAACAGATGGTGAGGAAAACAGATCTCAGGAAAACATCTGATTTAGATGAGCTATGCATGAGAACAAGGAGGAGTCCAGTGAAGGGAATGTCTTCCTGGAAGTGAAGACTGAAGACCATCATAATACTGAGTGTTGGTTTCCAGCCACTTCATTGATTGGAGAGACACGTTGATGGACATTGTCCGTAGATGAAGAGATTTGATGTCATCACTTGTCCATCATGTACCGTATCATGATGACCAATCATGCTGTGAACTGGGTACCTAGTAAGGATGGGAAAGCCGCAATAATTCGGTGCGCCTAGTGGCTGCATGATTTGTATGATCCTCAGGGAGTTGAGATTGACAATAAGATGTGCCTCTGAGATTGACATCCAATGATCGAGGGAAAAAAAGTACCTGAGCGCATTGAGCATGCACTAGTGTGTGGATATGTGCGCTATATTAATATCCAATGATGATGATCTGAGAAAGTTTTAAAACTTGTCAAAAAAGAATCAGTTAAGATTTAGTTATTAATACAACTGAAATGATGTCTATTGTGTACAAAATTTACCAAAAGGTTATGATGTTGAGACTTTATGATTGAGAAAGCAGAAAGCAAAACAATTGAAACCAGAAGAACCCACGGTAATTTCCCTTTATCCAGTACTTCTTATGATAAAATACAAAGCAGATTTTTGTATGAGAAATTTGATGTTTGTGTTTTGAGAGTGAGATAGTATAAAATGAGAGTGAGATACAAATGGATCAATATGAATTACTATTGTTTAAAATCATTTTCAGCTGAAGGGTAATTTTGAACCACTTGGGACACGAGAACTGCATTAATGGCTTAATGGTCCTTGTCCTCTTCAAAGTTTCAGGAAGTTTTGGCTCAGGGTGTTTAGAATTGAAAACCATGTATTCTACAGATTTCATGACAGAGTAGTCAAGTCACAAACCATCTATGATCTATGAAACAGCATCCTATTGCAGCAGAATATGAAACACCTCCTCCCAGCCCCACTGCACCATACTGGCTGCTGAACAGTTTGCGCCATATTTTAGCGGTATTTACAAAATTACTCCGCCGTTCATTAAATTAATGAAACAGAATTAATTATGATACTTAATTAGCGGTTCACTGATGTGTCTAGCCCGTCCACTGCCACCGATCATGTTTTTATATTATGCGACAGAAGGGAATCATGGCAGTATAAGGGGCGGTGGGGTAGCTTAGTGGTTAAAGCGTTCGCTCGTCACGCCGAAGACCCGGGTTCGATTTCCCACATGGGTACAATGTGTGAAGCCCATTTCTGGTGTTCCCCGCCATGATATTGCTGGAATATTGCTAAAAAGCGGCGTAAAACCATACTCACTCACTCACTCATGGCAGTACAAATAGATGTTTTCTCACAATAACTGTAACAGTTATCGCCATTTCAGAATTTCTTCTGTCATTCGTGAAGTAATGTAGTAGATATATATCATAAAGTAACCTTGAATAATTGATTGTGTGACTAGTTGAGTGCTTTTACAGTAGATTGATAGGGATTGAAACAAAGGCTTTTGGAAACTTGAACTTGCTAAATATAGATTGTGTGACATTCCCCCGACTAAGTTAAATTTTTATTATAAGATCCATAACTTTATCTTTAATTTTTCTCTTATGTTTCTTACCGTGAAGAATTTTCTTTTGCTGTCCTTTACTGTTATCAAATAACGTGGGAAAAAATACCCGAAGTGTAAGTGACCGGAATTGTGCGCACGTGATACTGATGTATTGGCGATAACTGTTCGGCAGCCAGTATAGCAAGGAATATGATGACCACATAAGTGTTCCCAGTGCTCCAATACACTCGGTTCCTTCAGCGATGAAGGTGAGAGCTGCTGTATCAGGGGATGTATTATACCAGCAACTGAGAGTTGATGGTAGTCAATCACTGCTCCAGGTCACGCTGTTACTGTCAGCGTTGTCTGTCTGACCTTCACTTGCTCTCTTTAGGAGCATAGGGGGGACCTTCACCTACTGTCTTCAGGAGTGTAGTGGGGTTAGTGGTGTGTTTATCTGACCTTGACCTGCCATGTGTTGAAGGGTCAGTGGTTCTGCAGACTTTGGTGGGAATGCACAATGACATTTACAAAGTGGTCAAATGTGTATTTGGGATTACACATTCTCAGTAAAGTACAGATTCTAACTAAGTATTTTGGGGGGGTGAATCGCATCAAATTTTCGAGCCCACTGTCTCAGAGTCTGACCCTAATTCAAACCCTCAGAATTGGAATGGGTCTGTGCATTCATTGCTCTTGAACGTGGAAGCTGTGCCAATTTACACTTGTCAGAGGGGTAAACAAAGTAAGTCATCTTTACGACAAGTTGGCTGACTTCCATTTTTTGTGGAAGATCCGGGTTAGATCACTGACTTGGTGTGCTGGTGATTAAGTGCCTGCCTGAGAGTGTAGGTTTGAATCCTGGATGAGACACAACACAAAAAGTACTTGAATCTGTACTTTACTGACAAAGTGTTAGACTTTGGTGTGTGTTGTTGTCCCCCGCCACAACGCGGAACTGGAAACTATGTATTCAGCGGCGTCCGTACATACGACCTGATTCTTATTAACGTGATATCTCATGCACTGTCGTACCCAATGTCTTAAAATTTGGTGACAGCATACGTTGGGGGATTACGCAGACACCAGTTGATTTTGGTGACCTTGACCTTATCTTCAAGGCCACCGCGACACTTTGACCACTTTTCAAACTCTTGTTAACACAATATCTCATGAACTGTTGAACCCAATGTCTTCATATTTGGTGACAGTCTACATTGGGGGATTACCCAGACACCAGTTGATTTTGATGACCTTGACCTTATTTTCAAGGTCACCATGACACTTTGTACCCAATGTCTTCATATTTTGTGGCAGTCTACATTGGGGGATTACCCAGAAACCAGTCGATTTTGGTGACTTTGACCTTAATTTCAAGGTCACCATGACAATTTGAACACTTTTAAACTCTTGTTAACGCAAAATTTCATGGACTGTTGTACCCAATGTCTTCAAATTTGGTGACAGCCTACATTTGGGGATTATGCAGACACCAGTTGATTTGGGTGACCATGACCTTACTTTCAAGGTCACCACGACACTTTGACCACTTTTGTGAAACTCTTGTTAACACGATATCTCATTAACTGTTTTACCCAATGTCTCCAAATTTGGTGACAGCCTACATTGGGTGATTATGCAGACACCAGTCATTTCAGGCATCTTGTATGTGACTCCCCTCAAAAGAATTAAATGTGTTACTAGTATATATATTCCATTTTTTAGCGGTGGGGGACATTGCCATATCAGTGGCAAACACTTGCTAGAGTTTGGATCTGAAGGTGTGTACGGCAGCTATGTTGATGACAGATTTGAGATGTGGATTTCACTTTTTTCCCTCTTTATAACTGAGGTTTTGGTTCAGATGCTGGTACCGTTATCAAAGTCTTCAGTTCTTCAATGACAGTGATCCAGATGCTAGTTCCTTTATCAAAGTCTTGTGTCTGTCAGTGTGACATTCTGGTTGAGATACTTGAACCTTTATCAGAGTTAGACATATGGATGGTGTGATGGTTTGAAAGTTCCTCCTGTACAGAAGGAAGGATTGATTACAGAAGCCAGTGACTGGCAGCTGGTGGAAAGGACAATTAAACATGTCTGTTCTGGTGGTAATGACAGTTATCGGAGATGAAGCATCCCCAACACAATACATTAGCAACTAAAGGCTACTTCATTTCACACTCATTATCCAGCCAGACACAAGGACACATCAGCTAACGTAAAACACAAACTTGAGCTCCAAAGAAGCCAATTTGAAGACAGCAGTCTACAATGGTACTCACATATGCCACATAATATTTAAGTAAACAACCCCAGGTGATGACTATTGAGTCATTAGAAGACCATGAATGTGTCTGCTAGGTAAATGAGTGTCTATGGAGGAATAGTTCTTGGGTATTCGGTTATCACAATAAGCCTAATTGAAGGCTAAAACACCGAACTGTTGGAACCGTCAAGTATACTTTTACTACCTCTTTCATGTAAGTCTAGACTGTCAGTTGCATGTTATTTGTTATAATAAGAATAAACAGGCCCAGAAGATCATGTTTGCATAGAGATGAGATGAGATGGAGGCTAAACATGTCCTCTGATATTGTGATGTAGTACTGCTTGTGTAAGTACTACCCAATGTTTGTGTTGTGTTGTTGGCCTGCTTAGACATCATGCTCAGGTTAACATGGATCACCCACTCAAACAAAACCCCACTCCTAATGTTTTGATCCTCCTAGTGATGATTAACAGGGTGACAAGTTGTCTGTCTCACAGTCACTGAACCACATTATTTTACTCCTGCCCTTTCTGGAGTGCTAAATCCTAAATAAAGCTAGTCTAGATTTCTTCAGGTTCAGAATCCCTCATACCACTGGGCTTCTTTTCAATTAAAAAGAAATTATTTGGCATTTTTTTTAGTTCAAAGTCCTAAGTCTAAAATAGTAATAAGTATAGAAAATGCTTACTGGAAATGGACTGTGAGTTCTCAACGAAATTCGACTGTATCAGGGGTGGAAATAACCCATTGCCCGACGTCCGAGTCCAGTGTTTTTTTCTGTCGGGCAAGCAAATTTGTATATCACACTGTACCGGTGTCCAGTTGACTTTCCAATGTTAATTATGTTGTTTATTTTAAAAGATCAACAAGAAAAACGGCCGGTATAGTGGAAAAATTATCAGGGCAAGTGATTTTACATGTGCCACTGTTCCGGAGTACACTAGCGATTTTAAAGTTATTTTCACCCCTGCTGTATATGCTCAAGCTATGATATCTGTTTGAATAATGTAGAGCATTCCAAATAAATACTATGATAGATTCATTGTAGCGAGCATTTCATATGAATTCATTTCACTGTAGGTGATCAGTAGAGCTGATTGTGCACTTGAGACAGTTTGTGCTCATCTCTCTTACTGTGTGTGGGCGTGGTGGGCCAATTGGCTAAAGCGCCAGGCTAGTGATCCAGCGAGCTTGAGGTGCCGGGATCGAGCCCACCTGTGACCGGGTGCAAAAACCTTGGAGACTTTGTGTGCAGAAACCTTGGAGACTCTTTCAGTGTTGTCACAACCCCTAGTGTACAGTACACAACCCTGTGCACTTAAAAGAACCCACGAATCCGTTGGTATATGACCAGATGGTGGCCACATGAATACGTGCAAACACCCAGTTGCGGGTACAGCAACGTACAGTAAACATGGACAAAGTACTGTGACTATGTGTCCCAGTCCACCCAGCTGTAAATGGGTACCTCGTAAGGATGGGAATGCCACACTAACTCGGTGCGCCTTGTGGCTGCAAGAGTTGTATGCTCCCCAGGGAGTTGAGATTGACAATACGATGTGCCGTTGAGATTGACATCCAGCGAACGAGGGAAAAACAAAGCGCCTTTGAGCAGCTGAGCTGAGCTGGATATCGGCGCTATACAAATGTTAGTATGTATGTATGTATGTATGTGTGACCCGTTCAGCACCGCGGTTGTTAAACAATAGGAGGAAAGTGATGGGTAAGGTGACACTTCAGTCAATTGTAAGTAGGCAGTTATGTCAATGGAGTTTACTTCCTGATCAGTGAACAAACTTTCTTTGTGAACAGCTATATTGGCATGTGGTGGCCTGTGGACCTGTGTATAGTGCTCAGGGCCTCCTTACACAAAGCACTAAGGTGATCGTAAGTCACTAAGGTAACCTTAGTGTAATGTTAAAGAATGGGAGTTAAGGTTAACCTTAGTAAAGGTTTGCTACGTGAAAGGAGCCCCTGGTCACAATCAGTTGAAGTTAAGCATTGTTGGCATGGAGAGTGTTTGGATGGGTGACCGTGTTTGGCAGCTTGATAGGACTTCAGTCCTGCCCCACAATGAAGCACACGCGTGACACATGTGGTCTCACCTTAGGCAAGTGAGTTTGTTCAAAATTGCCTCTGTTCACCCAGCAGGAAATGGGTACCCGGTGAAATAAGTCGCGAGACTATTAACCTTCGAGCTCCTAACAGGCAGCTTGGGTTATCCGGGGTAATAATGATCAGATTGTGCTTTGAGCAGGATATCTAGCCTGGAAAAGGTGTGTAATAAAATATCCTCATTGTTATATTCTGACCCTTTCTTGAAATAGTGAATATAAATGTTTTTTTAACAATAATGATAATGGTGGCTTATTCATTATAAGCATGTATACAAACATTCTATAATATAAATGCAAAGTTTATTGCATAATTCCTTTAGGAATAGATGTTCTGATAATTATCTATCTCCCTGCATATCAGTGATCCATATTAACTATATATTGTTGAAATTGAAAGACCCAACAGGCACAAATGGTCATTTTTTCTTAAAACTGTAAACATGTAAATATGCTCTTTTTGTCAACCAATATTGGGTCTGTGTGTAGAAAACAGCTAATAAAACATGTAATGAACTTGATAAAGCTTGTTATGAAATTGCATAAACAAGCTTCAAAGCCTTTTTCATAGCCACAAAAAATCTCTGCCAAACTGAACCATAAGCTTGTAAATCATTAAACAAATATGATAAACAAGTGGTAAACTTAATGAAACTGCTGATCATATGGATAAAACAAGTAATGAAATTGGTAAAACAATTACCTTAAAAAAACAAGTGATCAAATTAAATAAGCAAGTAATTGGTAAAACAAGTAATGAAATTGACTATGCAAGTAAATGTATTGAAAATACCCCAAGTATTTTAATTGGTCTGATTTAAAGGTTAGTGTTTGCTGCTCAAACCAAAGAGGTTTCATGAGAGGGTGATTGCCTTCACCTACAGGTCATGTCTTTGGATGCCTTTCACATTTTTCTCAGACGTCTTGAGCTGAAACAAAGAGTCTTTTTGTTGCTAGAACATGTCTTGAAACTGACATGAATCTTCAGTGGTCTATCTCCTGCAACCTAAAATGTTATGTTAATTCAGTTTGGAAGCCTTTTAAGGTTCACTGTGTTTTATAAACATTAAACAAGACAGTGTCTAATTTGACATTGACACAGTTTCAGACAAAAAGCTTTTGCCATCTTCCTATCTTTGTTGTCATTCTCTTGAGAACTATTTTTATTAAACTGGTAAAGGTTACGTCCAAGTTGATGATGAACACTCAGATGACTTGTCCTTCAAGATACATACTGTCATGCATCTGAATGACACCTCACATACATCTGCTCCGTGGACATTGGTAGCCATACTGGTTCAAGCATTCGTTACTGACAATTTGATTGGTGTAAAAGGGGAAAATGTCAAGTTCTTTATCACGAGGAACATCAGTTTGGGAGTGAAAATGAAGAAGTTGACATCTGTAAATGTTCACCTTTTATGTGTATCACATCAAAATGACACTCAAAATTTTGTTTGATTGTCCTTCGTGAAGATGTTGAGTCAATAAGAGAAGAACATACACCTTCACTCCTGGTTCACATCATTCCCTCCAGTCTGGTAATAGTGTCAGAATCTATATCAGAACATGGCTCAGTGCAATGAATTGTTAGCTGTAAAGTTGTGCTGATTCTCATTTGTTGGCTCTACTTTATGGACTTGATTTAGCAGGGACACCTGACTGGTCAAACTGTCCAGGACAAAGCTAAACAAAATCAGATATACTGAAGGAAACAAGTAAGGGAACACCACTTCATCGCAGGGTTCATGTATTTATAATCAGAATTTCACCAACAGTGCACAATACAAAGCTTACAACAAAACCTGAAAAGGATAAATGAACTCTTGTACTATTATGTGTTCCCTTATTTGTTTTCCTCAGTATATAACGAATACATCTGTCACTCATTTTGGAAATAGCTAGGGACTTGATCCTGTTGTTATTCTTTAACCTGCAGATGTAGTTGCGAGTAGAGTGGAGCATCTGACCTTGAGATCAGAAGGTCTGTGATTTGAATCACATGGGATCTAGGGATTTCATGGCCACTACATTGGCTGTTCTGAATGACATTATTTTCTTTTATTAAATCCCATTTTGTTTCCTTCAATCAAATCAATTTTCCACTCTTGAGTTATAGTTTTAAATTTTTCAGTTCCTAGTTTCACATGTAACCATACAAGATGGCCGAATTGCCTCATGGCAGGAAATACGAACTTGCTTGCTTGTAATAACCTGATTGTAACCTGAATATAAGGAATAAACCCTTGTGGCCTAGAATAACCTTGTCTTCATTAGTAGGGCTGAGCAGGTTCATGTTAGGTTTGAGGAAGATAAGTAACAGGGTGTGTAGTCATCATACAGTTGGCATCCTGTCCTCATCAGTTAACCTATATAGTGATGTATATGAAGCATGCAGCATTGGACCACATGACCCATACACAAGACTATGAAAGAAACAGGATCTGCAAGTCACAAATAATACTGTAACACAAGCTGTGAGGCAGCACAATTCCACCTAACTTCATATCTATATCCGGAACAAAAGTATCAGGCTTCAAAAGTTTGGTTTCACATTGACTGAGTCCAGATACTAATGTACACTGGCACACAATAAAATCACAAAGTCATGTTGTCAAGCTTCATCCATCATCTGCTTCTGTGCATAACCATCTCAATCATATCAAGCGAGATTCAAATCTGAACAATGCCATTGTTATGATTGAATACCTCAGGCATAAGTATAGTATATAAGTATATAAGTAAGGCACAGAATAACTAAATTACATTTTTGTGGCCGTTTTTGCCAAATATTGCAAAAGATTGAATATCGGTGTAATAGATATCCAATGTCCATTTTGTAATCTATCTCAAGAAGATGATTACCGTGTATTACTTATATGCCCGAAAATATGTAGAAATAAGATAAAAATATTTTCCTTATTTGTTCTACAACCAACCGTCAACACATAAATTCTGTATGCTACTTCGCACAGAAAATATTGACTTATTGTTTAAGGTCGCCTTGTGTTGTGCCACATACTTAGGTTGAGAGAAAAAATGTAAATTGTTAATGGGTGTTTATGGATTTATTGATGTTGCTATAACTCACGTATTTACAGGTTACGCATAAATTCACTGTTATATTTTACACATGTATTATTGGCCTCAGGGCCACTTATACAAATAAATTATCTGCCTGTCTGTCTGAATAACGGTGGCTGAGTGGGTTAGGTGGCTGACTTTGTGTGCTGGCGATTAGGTGCCTGACTCTGAGGGTGTGGGTTCGAATCCCATATGGGACTCAACCCAGCAAAAGTACTAGAATCTGTTGTTTAATAAGAAAGTGTAATCCCAAATATAACATATGTTACATTTTCAATGTGTTTCCATGTAAGACCAAGAAGTCAACCAATTGCAAACATTCCATAGATATGGGACACAAAACCAAAGCGAGTCACTTTTATAAATATTCTGGGAAAGCCTATTCTTGGAATTCTCTAAGGGATTCCAAACATTGCTGTTTTGGTGGAATCATTAAAAAATATATAAATCAAATTCCTCCAATACATCAAGGTGAAATATATTGTGATGTTTCAAAATTACATTTACATATTTTTCAGCCGATATTGACCTTGCTGCAGTCTTTGTCATGAAGTACAACCAATAAAATATTTCAATTAATCTTCATATTTTGGTTATGCACTGTAGCATATCATACAGCCGATTATATATATCTCATTTAAATTATTTATTTAGACAAGCTTTATGATTATTAATATTTTTTTGTAAACAAATTTAAATTTAAAAATTACATGAGTTTGTTTCTTCCTGATCAATTTATACCTCTCTGGATACCATACATTGAAACAAAATATCAAACAGTGACCTTTGTTTCCAGTGACCTAGAACTCAGTGACAGACCTGGAGTAAACAGGCTTGATGCAAAAACATCCTCCAATTAGACTAGGACCAAGTAAACAGCTTGCAAAATGTCTATCACAAGACTTCCCTTGTGTAGGACCCTGTTCCATCCTTGGGATTGCTGCAAGCATCTGATGTTGCTGTTTTGTTGTCCCACTGTTGATGTACTGCAACCTTCCACCTGGGAGATTTGGTGTCAACTCAAGGATGTACTTATTCATGGGCTGTCTAATCCCTGTCCTGATTGTCTTGCTGGTTTTGAATCTCTAGAATGCAAATGTTGAAGGGATACCATCTGACGAGACGGGAATAAGCATATGTGCTGATTTACTAGTGATAGAGTTCTGCATTATGGAAACATGATGACATTAAATGGTGAGATTCCATGCTTTCGGTGGTGCCTCTGCCCTCTGTGGCATATGTAGGAGCTACCCAGTGCTACACGAGATTTGGAAAGGAATTCAGCTATATCTATGTCATGCTGGAATGAGGCTTTCTCATGTTTTAGCCCATACATGTATTGATTGTCATTGAGATGGGACCAAAACAAGGCCGCTCTTGCAAATATGTTTATCCTGTGGGATTTCTAGGAATAGATCAGAAGAAGGAGCGTCCGCCCGGAGAGCGGAAGGTCGCGGGTTCGATCCCCGACCGCGTCATACCAAAAGACGTTAAAATATGGTACTTGTTGGTCCCTGCCTGGCGCCCGGCATTAATTGGTACAACAAGGACTGGTTGGCTCGGAGTCAGTATAATGTGTCTGAGTGGGGTATTCATGCTTCACTGCGGCATGGTATCTCAGTGGGCTAGCACTATAAAACCAGCTTCAGTCTGGGCTAGTACAAGCAGCCGCACATACACATACACACGCATGCACGTCGTCATATGAGCAAAATATTCTCAAGCACGACGTTAAACCCAATTTCACCTCACCTCACCTCAGAAGAAGGTCAGAATAATTTGGAATATTGTCAGTAGAGGTTGCTTTTACCTGTGCCTATGTTGACTTTAGGTGAGAATTTGCCTTACATCAGACTTTGTGTCCCCTTATTGGGATTCGATTTCAAAACAGCTCCCTAGCAACCACACAGGTGTTTTTGGCTTAATTCTCAGCACACGATGCATTCTGGTCAGAATATGGTCCCAGGTCCTAAAGATGGTCTTCCTGGTGGGATTTTTTGTCAGAGTTTGGGTCCCAGATCCCAAGATGGTCTTCCTGGTGGGATTTTTTGTCAGAGTTCGGGTCCCAGATCCCAATGTTGGTCTTCCTATTGGGATTCTTTGTCAGAGTTTGGGTCCCAGATCCCAAAGATGGTCTTCCTGGTGGGATTCTTGGTCAGAATAGGTTCCCAGATCCCAATGTTGGTCTTCCTGTTGGGATTCTTTGTCAGAATAGGGTCCCAGTTTCCAATTCTTTGTCTTCCTTTTGGAATTCTTAGTCAGAGTAGGGTCCCATGCCAGATCCAAATGTATGTCTTCCTTTTGCAATTCTTGTTCAGAATATGATGGTACAATTCCCAATTTTGACTTCCTCTGTATGTTCCCTTGTTTTGACCAAGTGACCAATTTACTTGTCTCTGCACCTGGCTTCATGCATATTTGACAATGATTCATGGGAGATGTTTTATGTTTATGGTTATGATTCATAAACAGGTGAGATTTCTCAATTTGGAATGAGTATTGTCACTTATATTTTCAGCAATCAGACGTCAACTCTGATCCTAACTGATCTGATCTTGTTACAGTGCCTGTGGTATCCAACACCTTCAGCGAGGAGGGAACCACCACTTTGGTCTGTTCGAGTCCTTCTGGTTTGTGGTGGTGACATTTTCCACAGTGGGCTACGGTGACGTCTATCCTGACATCTGGCCCAGCCAGCTCTTCATGCTGTTGATGATCTGTGTGGCTCTCTTCATCCTGCCCACACAAGTAAGTATAAGTGATTTAGTGTTGAACACACCCGCAGTAGATACAAATACCAGTCCAAAACCATGTTTTCGTATCTCACATTTGCTGAATAACAGATTTTAACACACTCTTTACTTCAATTGTATTCCCACAGCCAGAGACTGACTGACTGACTTGAGTTTGGATTTATGCCACTTTTAGCAATATTCCACCAACATCACGGCGGGGGACACCAGAAATGGGCTTCACACATTGTACACATGTGGGGATTCGAACTGTACCCATGTTGGTCTTCGGCGTGACGAGCTAATGCTTTAACCACTAGGCTACCCCACCGCCCCCACAGCAAAAGAAAGAAGATAACATCAGTTGCTCTAATGCCTGTGACATTATCCACAGAATTATATGCTCTCAAATTAGCTGGTTTAAGATTAAAACTGACCCAAGAGTATTTGAGCTAATGACAAAAATAATGTTACAATCTGTGACCTGCTTTTGTCATTGTAATGCCATTGGACGGACGGTTGCTCATGCTGTTAACCTCTTAACATATTAAGTGGCATGACAGATTAGGTATGGTCAGGTATCCTTAACTTCTTAAGAGTAGACCCATGAAGATCCGGGTTAGAACTGATCTTCAGTAACCCATGCTTGTCGTAAGAGGTGACTAACTGGATCGGGTGGTCAGAAACGCTGGCTTGGTTGACACGTGTCATCGGTTCCCAATTGCGTAGATCAGTGCTCATGCTGTTGATCACTGGATTGTATGGTCCAGACTCGATTATTTGCAGACTGCCGCCATATACCGTTAATATTGCTGTGTGCAGCATAAGACTAAACTCACTCACTCACTCTTAAGAGTAGTGTTGATGCAATAATTTCAATATTATCTTCAAGGAGAAGACTTCTCCCTAAAGATACCATTAAATATATCAAAGAATTATTAGTGTGCCATTACTGTATGAATTCAGCTGAATGCACATGTGGAACAGTGACACTCCACAGTCTCTGCCCATGGACATTATGGGAGATGAGGTTGCCATCCAACAGGACTGTTAAGTACAGATTATTTGGCCACATTGACAACAAACATTATAAATCCTGGATTTAGTTGATTCTACTGATGGCAGAATCATCTTTCTATTGAAATGTCAGCTTAGTTTTTGAATACTGACATCTTGTGTACACAAGTTCTTAAACCCAAATATAAACATCTTATCGGCACAGACAGTGCTGAATAAAGGAAGCAAAGCTAAACAAAATGATTAACGTTTTCATGCACAGAGAAATAAGCATGAAATCGTTATTGACAAGTCATAAATGAACTGTCAATCATGAAGAAAATGATCAATATTTCATATGCTAGACGTCATGGGTTTTCAGTGGCTTTCCCCAATAACGGAACTGTCCAAGAGTCTTCAGGTTCCTTTGAAACTATTTGGATGTGAGGCTGTGAGCTTTTGTCTATACAATGCTGTTTTTTCACCTACTCTTGAAATGCAATACTCTTTACTGCTGTTCCAACACTGAACATTAACTGAGATGACTTTTGAAATATTGATCTATCATCTGGGGTTTTCTTGAAGAGGGATAATATGAGATGAAAGCAATGGTGCAATGTGAGACTACTTCATATTATATTGCTCTGGATTTATTCCATATAATAATTCTTAAGTCATATGAAAATAGCTCCCTGCTCTTATTCAGAGGGGGGTTGGGTAGCATAGTGGCTAAGGCGTTCGCTCATCATTCTGAAGACTCGGGTTCGTTTCCCCACATGTACAATGTGTGAAGCCCATTTCTGGTGTCCACCGTGATATTGCTGGAATATTGCTAAAAGTGGCTTAAAACCATACACACTCACTCACTCTTATTCAGCATGGTGCCATAGTCTCTGAGACAATGCTAAAAATTGTTTCTGTGGTTGATGGATCTTATATTTAGCGTTGTAGAAAAATTCCCAGTGAGGCAGCTTGTGACATTTTGACAGACTGATTCTTGAAGGATAGTGAATGGAAGGACCTTGTTTCAATGATTAAAGTAACTCGCACACATTAGCACAGACTTATTGTCATAATTGATTCATTGAATGAGATGTTTGCACTTAAACTGACAAAAAGAAAATACACAAGTGGTTCTTTGAGGTTATTTTACATCAGACAATGTAATTACTTTGAAAAGTGCTTTGATTGTGACATGCATCACAGATGTTGTACCCAAACGTTTCGCACTCAGTGTAGATAATCCCAAATACCAGGTGTATCTCTCAGTTGTACATCATTTTATGTTGTTACTGTGGGCCAGTCTAATCACCATATCATTATCAACAGCTAAAGGCTTCAGGATCAACAAGATCTGTGTTAGAATTGATCTTCAGTAACCCATGCTTGTCATAAGAGGCGACTAATGGGATCAGGTGGTCAGGCTCGCTGACTTGGTTTACACATGTCATCGGTTCCCAATTGTATAGATGGATGCTCATGCTGTTGATCACTGGATTGTCTGATCCAGACTCGATTATTTACAGACCGTGCCAAATAGCTGGAATATTGCTGAGTGCTGTGTAAAAGTAAACTCACTCACTCACTCCAGATGAAAGGTCATTATCAACAGCTACCGTAAGGCTTCCAGACCTACCATATCATGTGAAATGAGCACATCACAGTTGAATTAACTTTTTCCAAGAGACATTTATGTTGACAAATATGCAAAATGAAGTATTTTTCAAAACAACAAACATTTAATACATGTTAAAAATCAAAATTTTATATCCTGGCTGACAATGCTAGAGAACTAGTCTTGATCATCCAGTTATCCGACTGTATTGTCCTTGATTATTCCATTGGGCACACAATGCTAAATAGCTGTGAAAATTACAGAGTATATGCATGGATCACTGCAAATCAGTAATCACACCAGTGCTAGTGAAAGGGTGTGCACGTCCCTGCAATACCGATAACATCCATCACTCAGACAAAGTGACCCGTGAAGATCCAGGTTAGAATGGGTCGGCAACAACCCAGCTTGTAACATTAAGAGTAATGGTTCTGGTGGTGAGGTTCGCTCACATGGTTGACACATATCATCGTATCCCAACTGCCAAGATCGATGCTTATGATTTTGATCACTGGATTGTCTGGTACAGACACGATGATTTACAGACTTCCGCCTTATGGCTGGGATATAGCTGAGACCAGTGTTAAACAACAAACAAACAAATCTGTTTGTTATGAGGATAGTACAGATCTGTGATGAAACAGTCTTGTCTCACAGAATGTCCAAAAGATCAAAACGCTATCCTTTTTGGCATGTTTTAGCCATACTCTCATATTGCATCATATCATATGCCGAAGCTTGCAAGCTACAGAAAGGAAACTGTGTCCTTGTCAGTTGGAGGAACCTGTGTGACATGTTCCATATCAATATTCTGTGATACTTAATAACATACTGTGTTACTGTTCTTTGTAGACAGACTTTTATTATTATTCAAATTGTTCTCATCGCTATATGGCTCCAATATTTCACTCACTCACTCACTCACTCCATATCAATATTGTAAATGCATGATACCTCAAACTCAAACCGTGATTGCATGACAGGCTCGTGTGACATGTGCATGACGTCAATAACTCCTTACAAGCAATACAGAATAAATGAGTCAGTTACTATTGCTTTTCTTACTTTGATCTCAAACTGACCTGTCACCCACATGCAGTAACGGTAAGATCCCAATCTAGGGAGATGCATGTCTATAAAACAGGTCCCTTGGCAAGCAAATTTGAAGGTCATGATGTGAATATTTTTTGTAGTTAACATTATAATTTCTGCCTTCATTGCTATAAGAGAAAGACTCTGGAGCCAAGGTACCTCAGTGTCAGGAGCTGAGCATTTACATTGAGTACATTTGGTTACATTTACAATCAAAGTTGAAAAACATGAACAAGATGAAGAGTGTTGTTTCTAAATATATTGTTTTAATAACAGGAAGTAGAGATTTTTATAACATTAAACAAAAACATATACTACATTCACACTCACACATTCACACATATATTATGACAAGATATTTAAAGCACTGAAGAGATTCACTGTTAATAATATATATATACTGACTGAAAGTTTACCATCATAAACACCAGAAATTTAATTCTCATCAAACAAAGTGTTTGATACATCATAACACTTGGTATATAAACTTGATTCAACATAAAGAATTTAATTCTCATCAAACAAAGGGTGATACATCATACACTTGGTATAAAACTTATTCATGGACCTCCTTCTATAATGAATAGTATTTTCAATAATATTTCTGATTTTAAGCTCCTCTTAAAATAAATCCGAACTAAGAGTCAAAACTCTTCTATATATAAAATACATCATTGATTATTGATGTGGGTTTCTGTTACTTTATCTAAAATAGGTCATTATTTTAACATTATAACATCAAACATATTGGATGAGTTATTTTAGGGGTATTTTTCTCTCATTAAAATCTAAATGTTTTAGTTTCATGCTCCCGTGGATGTTGGGTGTTTGTAGTTGAGTACTGGATGAGTTGTGAAATACAAACAAGGTAAAGCCTGTTAGAGATGGAAATAGACTCTGACATCAATGGACCTGATGCTGATCCATCTTTCATTTAATGTTTTTTGTGATTTTACAATCACTGTTCATTTTCTGAGTCATTTATCATGTTTGATGCTGGCATCATTAGGTTGGCAGGCAGTGAGATTAATGTGAATCCTGGCTGCGACTGAATAAAAGTAATCATTAGAAATCTCGCTTGTACAATTCAAACAATTGGAAAGTTGAAGTCATCCATCTTGTTATTCGGTCTTGTGGATAGTATTTTTTAACACAGTTGACTTACAAAAAAAGGGTTGATGTTTTCTAATTGATTCTAATAATTTGTATGATTATGTTTTTAAATAAATCTTTTCATTTGTCTTTTTGTCAAATTGAAATTAACTGAAATGTGTATAGATTTTGCATTTTTTTGCTGTTTTGTTTGTTTTTAATTGGCTCTTCAGATTCTACTGAAAAAGAGTTGGAAATGGGCCAGTAAAGGTTTCTGATAAAAAGTTGTTGTTTTACAACACTCGGACAACCAGAAACCAACCAATGATGATGTTCATTGCTATGGTTTTAAATGATTCAAATGGTCAAAAGTTTGAGAAAATTTAGAATTCAAAAAGAGATACGTTAAGTGACTTACTAGAGCAGTTATGAGTGAGTAAGTTGGGTTTAATGCTGCTTTGAATTTCAAGTAGCAGACATCTCCAGAGGTACAGATAAGCTGCGTAAATTATGCAAATATTTATGTGAAAACTCAATTCCTATTAAGTCTATTGCGTACAAGTACACTTGAAGTTTTGTAAATACTTAATAAATGTGATCTTACATGGGTACACACAAAAATGTCAAATCTTAGCTTGCGTACCGGTGGATAGATAAAATAACCGAGGTATATTGAGAGGTTCTATTTCAGGACTTGAACTTGGCAACTTGCAGTCTTTCTTATCGTTTCTCATATTACAGATCAAATATAGA
Source organism: Haliotis rubra (assembly GCF_003918875.1). Classification (NCBI taxonomy): domain Eukaryota; kingdom Metazoa; phylum Mollusca; class Gastropoda; order Lepetellida; family Haliotidae; genus Haliotis; species Haliotis rubra. Next base: position 1,282,878 of record NW_025766448.1, read on the forward strand.
TAACAAACACTAACATTTAAACTTTATTATATTTTTACAATTAATGGAAAATGGCAAAATACTCATTTGAGTTCGAGTGAGGTGGGTACAATTTATTTGGTAACTCAAAGGAAAAGTAGGATACCCAATTGAGATGAACACAAGCGAGTACATAACTCAATGACCCAAAACGTTATCTGTAGCTCTGCATCTCAGCTTAATACAAGAGGAACAGTGATTCAGGTCTCAGAGGTTACCACTTTGGTGGAGTGAGTGAGTGAGTGAGTGAGTTTAGTTTTACTCCGCACTCAGCAATATTCCAGCTATATGGCGGCACCACTTTGGTGGAAGCCACAGACATAGATATGGAGGAGACACACCTAGAAAAATTATTGGAATTCAAACCCAGTCATAGGTTTTGGCATGCCCAAGGGAAGCAACTCTGCTCAGTGAATTGTGCCTCATATTGAAAGTGGGCCACCCATTAATGCAGAGCAATCATGTAAAAATGGCACAGTTAAGCATCATTTGAGTAAGTGAGTGAGTATGGCTTTACGCCACTTTTAGCAATATTCCAGCAATATCACGTCGGGGGACACCAGAATGGGGGTGATACTCCCTTGATTTCCATTCAGTACTCTACATGTATTCTACATGTATTGAAAAAATAAGGACTACATACTCCTCATGTTGAAAAATTATCTGGAGCCCTGGGAATTTTTATTGTAAATGTGGTAAAAGTGAGTTTGCTTGGCATATTCTTGATATTAATTACTACATATGCAGAATTGTATGTGTCCATTTAAAATCTAGAATATGTTCAATGAAAAATATTACGTGAAGTGCGCAGTGATAAAAAATTCAGCTCATTTAAACATTGATTTAGTTGTTTTCCTTTCTTCATGAGAGTCAATGTCAGAAAGCACTTCCAGACTGGCTTGTTGAATGGCATGGATGTTCCTGAAACAGACATTTGCTTGTTGGTGCTTGTCATAGTATGTCTATTTCCTCTTGATGAATAACAGTTGACAATGTTGACTTGTCTGCAGTGTCAGGTCCTAAAACAAGCAAAGCACATTGAATGTATTGAAGGATTAAGTTGTGTGTGTTTAGCATGATTGGTATCGACTGTGCCCTGTTTAAGCAGCGCCAGCAGTGATAGAGCCTATTTGACTGACCATGATCACAGTGTGGGGGATCTGGCTATAGAGTTTCAGAAAGCATTTGAGAAATGATGGAGGCAATAACATGCAATATATATTCGAGAAAATCGATAAAAACATTATGTTGCATTTTGTTTTGGTCTCCGTACTGTCAGGCATTGAGGCTGACTTTCTGTATTTGTACTGTCGTGCATGGAAGTTGATGTTTAGTATTTGTACTGTCGTGCATGGCGGTTGAAGTTAAGTCCTTGTACTGTCAGGCATGGCGGTTGACGTTAAGTCCTTGTACTCTCAGGCATGGAGGTTGAAGTTAAGTCCTTGTACCATCAGGCATGGAGGTTGAAGTTAAGTCCTTGTACCATCAGGCATGTACCGTGGGCATGGCGGTTGAAGTTAAGTCCTTGTACCATCAGGGCATGGTGGTTGAAGTTGAAGGCATGGCGGTTGAAGTTAGTCCTTGGTTGAAGTTAAGTCCTTGTCAGGCATGGTGGTTGAAGTTAAGTCCTTGTACCATCAGGCATGGTGGTTGAAGTTAAGTCCTTGTACCATCAGGCATGGCGGTTGAAGTTAAGTCCTTGTACTGTCAGGCAAAGTTGAAGTTGAAGTCCTTGTACCATCAGGGTGGTTGAAGTTAAGTCATGGGCATGGTGGTTGAAGTTAAGTCCTTGTACTGTCAGGCATGGTGGTTCCTTGAACTGTTAAAGTTAAGTCCTTGTACTGTCAGGCATGGTGGTTGAAGTTAAGTCCTTGTACTGTCAGGCATGGTGGTTGAAGTTAAGTCCTTGTACCGTCAGGCATGGTGGTTGAAGTTAAGTCCTTGTACTGTCAGGCATGGTGGTTGAAGTTAAGTCCTTGTACCGTCAGGCATGGCGGTTGAAGTTAAGTCAGGCATGGTGGTTGAAGTTAAGTCCTTGTACTGTCAGGCATGGTGGTTGAAGTTAAGTCCTTGTACCATCAGGCATGGTGGTTGAAGTTAAGTCCTTGTACCATCAGGCATGGTGGTTGAAGTTAAGTCCTTGTACTGTCAGGCATGGTGGTTGAAGTTAAGTCCTTGTACTGTCAGGCATGGTGGTTGAAGTTAAGTCCTTGTACCTGTCATCAGGCATGGTGGTTGAAGTTAAGTCCTTGTACCATCAGGCATGGTGGTTGAAGTTAGTCCTTGTAATCCTTGTACTGTCAGGCATGGTGGTTGAAGTTAAGTCCTTGTACCATCAGGCATGGTGGTTGAAGTTAAGTCCTTGTACTGTCAGGCATGGTGGTTGAAGTTAAGTCCTTGTACTGTCAGGCATGGTGGTTGAAGTTAAGTCCTTGTACCATCAGGCATGGCATGGTTGAAGTTAAGTCCTTGTACCATCAGGCATGGTGGTTGAAGTTAAGTCCTTGTACTGTCAGGCATGGCGGTTGAAGTTAAGTCCTTATACCATCAGGCATGGCGGTTGAAGTTAAGTCCTTGTACTGTTGTGTATGGAGGTTCCTGTTTAGTCTTTGTACCATCAGGTATATGGATGTTAATTTAGATGTCTTAATAACATCAGGAATGGAGGTTGGTGTTTAGTGTTTGTACTGTCATGTTGGTGTTTAGTATTGGAGGAAACAGTAGAACACATCCACACCTGCCTTTGTATATTATCCCAACATAATAGATCTGTTTTATCAATAGTGTTTTTGTTTATGAGAATAGGAATAAATGTGTTTTATTACTTGTCTGAGCTGCCTGGACTTTTGAATGGTAAGTGAGATGATGCAATATCGCCATATACATTTGGCAACAGTTGTCAGATTGTGTTTGTTGTTTAATGCCGTACTCAGCAATATTTCAGCTTCATGAATAATCAAGTATAGAACAGGCAATCCAGCAATTGACATCACTGATCTTGGATCTACACAGCGGGGATACGATGACATGTATCAACCTAGTCAGTTAGTCTGATGACCCACTCGTGTCAGTCACCTCTACAAGAAACATGGGTTACGAAAGACACCACTGTTTAGAATATGAATAGTGTAACTATTTGAGAGTGAATAGTATAACTATTTGAGTGTGAATAGTGTAACTATTTGAGAGTGAATAGTGTTACTATTTGAGAGTGAATAGTGTAACTATTTGAGAGTGAATAGTGTAACTATTTGAGAGTGAATAGTATAACTATTTGAGTGTGAATAGTGTAACTATTTGAGAGTGAATAGTGTAACTATTTGAGAGTGAATAGTATAACTATTTGAGTGTGAATAGTGTAACTATTTGAGAGTGAATAGTGTGACTATTTGAGAGTGAATAGTTAACTATTTGAGAGTGAATAGTGTGACTATTTGAGAGTGAATAGTATAACTATTTGAGAGTGAATAGTGTAACTATTTGAGAGTGAATAGTATAACTATTTGAGAGTGAATAGTGTAACTATTTGAGAGTGAATAGTATAACTATTTGAGAGTGAATAGTATTTATTTGAGTGTGTAACTATTTGAGAGTAATAGTATAACTATTTGAGAGTGAATTGACTATTTGAGGAGTGAATAGTGTAACTATTTGAGAGTGAATATTAACTATTTGAGTGTGAATAGTGTAACTATTTGAGAGTGAATAGTGTAACTATTTGAGAGTGAATAGTATAACTATTTGAGAGTGAATAGTGTAACTATTTGAGAGTGAATAGTGTAACTATTTGAGAGTGAATAGTGTAACTATTTGAGAGTGAATAGTATAACTATTTGAGTGTGAATAGTGTAACTATTTGAGAGTGAATAGTGTAACTATTTGAGAGTGAATAGTGTAACTATTTGAGAGTGAATAGTATAACTATTTGAGTGTGAATAGTGTAACTATTTGAGAGTGAATAGTGTAACTATTTGAGAGTGAATAGTGTAACTATTTGAGAGTGAATAGTGTAACTATTTGAGAGTGAATAGTGTAACTATTTGAGAGTGAATAGTGTAACTATTTGAGAGTGAATAGTGTAACTATTTGAGAGTGAATAGTGAATAGTATAACTATTTGAGAGTGAATAGTGTGTACTATTTGAGTGTGAATAGTGTAACTATTTGAGTATGAATAGTATAACTATTTGAGTGTGAATACTATTTGAGAATAGTGTAACTATTTGAGAGTGAATAGTGTAACTATTTGAGAGTGAATAGTGTAACTATTTGAGTGTGAATAGTGTAACTATTTGAGAGTGAATAGTGTAGCTAATTGATAGTGAATAGTGTAACTATTTGAGAGTGAATAGTGTAGCATTCACATCTGAAATTTTCACAGAATGACACTACAGACATATTTAAGTCACCATCTTTATATTTGTCTGAAAGCTGGCTGTTTTGTTTGCCTTCACTTTTTCTACAGATGTAGTACATTATTAAATACTGTTACAAACTTAACTGTATAAGATCTGAAATATATAAATTTGTCTCTTTGATGTAAATTCACTTGGGAAATTTGTCTTATAAATATTGATAACAGTATAATTTTGAAGTAGAACATTATATATTTCAAATAGGCTTTATGATAAAAACGTGTAGCTGATAAGTTTTAAGAAAGCCTGAATTATGTTCACCTCTATATTTCATGAAGATTGTATCGGGAATGATCAAATTCTTTTAAATGTACATTCAGTAAGTGGGTCAAACCAGTTATTTTCAGGGGGCGGTGGGGTAACCTAGTGGCTAAAGCGTTGGCTCGTCACGCTGAAGACCCGGGTTCGAATCCCCACATGGGTACATTGTGTGAAGCCCATTTGTGGTGTCCCCTGCCGTGATGTTGCTGGAATATTGCTAAAAGCGATGTAAAACCAAACTCAGTCAGTCAATTATTTTCAGTAAACAATGACCGACTGACAATGTGCTCAGTTTATTGCCATGAGAATTAATGGCTGTAGAAACAATTGTTTGTTTGTTTGTTTAAAGACACACTTATCAGTACTCCATCTATAAAATGGCAATCTATATGTGAGTACACACAAAAGACTGAGGTAATGACAGTTCAGGGATTGACATTTTGTGACGTGTGGGTGAGAAACCGATGTGATAAAACTGGTATCAAAGGTATATGTGAGGTTGATTTCCAAGCCCGTGATTGGCTACTCCATGGTGATGACCTAAGGTCAGATTATGATGGACTTAGTAACTTCAGTGACTGAAATTCAGTGATAAGTTACTCATGCTTCAATCAAACAAGATCCTGTTACTTGTGCCAAACACCATTGTACCTACTTGTTATTGTTGCGATTGTAACATAAACAGGTATTTATGCAATAAAACACACTTAGAATATATGTAACAACACAAATCTAGGTTGGTTTTTTATTATTCCCTTTATTGTTTGCAATTTAAGAATCTAGTCATACATTTAGATATGATGCTCAGTGAGTTAGTGAGTGAGTATTGTTTTTCGCTGCTTTTTAGCAATATTCCAGCAATATCATGGAAGGGTAACACCAGAAATGGGCTTCACACATTGTACCCAAGTGGGGAATCGAACCCGGGTCTGCGGCGTGACAAGCGGATGCTTTAACCACTAGGCTTCACCACCGCCCCTGATACACAGTGATACCCGTGTAAACAATTATGTGAATATTGCCGTTAGACACAGAGGTCATGGATCCTTTTGAATAAACAAAATGTACATTGGTACTTTTGAGGTTCTTGAGAGGCATATAGAAGTTGGTATTTTGGTACTTTTACTGGAGAGATGCGACAAGTATTATGTGTCATCTTGCAAAAATACCTGACACGATAATGTAAGTGCCTGTCCATTGTTAGATTGATTTGCCTCGCGGTTTCCTTGATGACTTGATGAAGGGGACATATTTTACTGATAAACATGATGAATCTTTCAAATATAGATCCATTTCTAGCTCTGAGCTACTATGTGATTATTCCTACGTGAACAAACTCCCTCATGACAGACAGAGCCGGACACACTTAATGAAACAATGTATAAAATGAAACGTTTGCAAGGGTTCATGAAAGCAAATGGCGACACACTTCCTTTTCGAATCGATCCCACATCTATATCCTTTGTACACACGTCACTGCTCAAAATATTCCACTGACACATTTTATGCAAATTTAATGTCTTCGTAACATGCAGGGTGTAATCAACTCACATTTCAATGTCACAACACCGTAACATCCGTCACATCCCCAGTGGCAGTTTTGGTCTCTGGGAAATCAAGAAGGCCGTGGCGAAGAAGTATAGCGAATGTAACCTCAGCATTGTCACATTCTAGCACACAGGGTACACTTAATTTCAGACACTCAATATTTTTCATTCTGGTCTATGGGGAAACATTGAACGTACATTTTACACAAGTGCAGATCCCCAATGTGCAAAGATATCCAACTGATTAGGTCTGCAGATATCCAAACAATCTCCCGATGATGACAATTATATTGAAACGCAATGAGCGACACCAGCAAGTGTACCAAACCATTACAATGATGTCACATTCTCAATAATCTTATAGTTGCACCTAACCAAATCATTTAAATCTGCATGACAACATCATCGTTTTTAATGAGTTTATTTAATTTTCTTTGATCTTATCCAGTTTGTTTTATCCTTGCACCTTGATAATGCACTCAGATGTGTCAAAAAACTTTTTGTGGAGCCTGGTCACCTTGCAGATGAGTTGTGATTAGGAGTGAGTGAGTAAGTTGGGTTTTTCACCATTTTTAGCAATATTCCAGCAATATCACGGCGGGGAACACCAGAAATGAGCTTCACACATTGTACCCATATGGGGAATCAAACCAGAGCCTTCGGCGTAATGAGCTAGGCTACCCCTAGGCTAGGCTAGGCTACCCCACCACCCCAGTGATAAGGAAGAGAAGTGACGTCACTCATTCAGCGATGTTCTGTTGTGTATCATTTCGCAGCTATGATGAGAAAACATGATATTTTTTTCATCCATAAGAAACAGATTACAGTCCTTGTGTCTGTCAGACATCATTTATATTACAACTCGTTTCTAAACGTATCTGATGTGACAGACACTCGTGTCGTAATCTCTACACCAGCAACGATCCTCTCCTTTGGAATCCGATGACAATCAGGTAATGAGTACATGGATGTGGTAAAGCCTATCATGCCAGTTCATGAGTGAGTTTAGTTTTACGCTGCTTTCCAGCAACATCACGGCAGGGGACACCAGAAATAGTCTTCACACATTGTACCCATTTGTGGAATCAAACCTGGGTCTTTGGCATGACAAGCGAGCGCTTTAACCACTAGGCTACCCCACCACCCCCATTTATAGGGAGAATGAATTATGCTTTACATAGGCACCTAGGTTCGCATCCTGAGGTGGGCACATTTGCGTAGTATCCTATGACAAGATACTTAGATCCACATTGTCTCAGTTCACCCAGCTGTAAAATGGGTACCCGTGAGGATGTGCTGGCAATGTGAGTGATTAGTTCATTGCGCCTAACAGGCAGCATGTCTGTATGCTCCCCAGGGCATTGAAAAAGTATCGGATAGTATGATGATGTCCTTAGTGACCGGGGATAGTAATGTACATAGCGCCGTGAGCAGGCAATATGCCTGGATATGAGTGCCATATAAGCGGACTATTACTATTACTACACACACTCCAAGTAACCTACACGCACTCCAAGTAGCCTTAGTAACACTCACAGCTTGCTAACTGTTCAGTAGGAGTTTGTGCAAAGCACTTTGGCAATCATTGCTGTGATATTGAATTTGACATAAAGAAATCGAACTGTGTGTGACTGGAATACGCTATTGTGGAATAAATTTCACTGTTTAACGAGTTAATCATTACTATGATTTAGGAAGAGTGACGTAATTATGTTGGTAGTTAGCTTGAAATCCTTGCAATTATTGAAGTCTGTGATGAATGTTCCATGAAAGAACATCTCTGAAAAGAATCTCCAAGTACATTTTGCGTGTTTTGTATGCATGGCGTTCAGATTCAGTTTGAGGCAAGTCATCACAAAGCAACATTCTTCATGCACCTTGTTAGCATTGATTGAAAACTGCCCTGTTATTCCGTCTTGTGATGAATGATTTGACTGATGCCCCAGTTCATCATTAAAGGACAAGCAATATTGGCTTCTTCTTCCTGTTTCTAGTTTTTTTAATTTTTATGCATCAAGTTTTCTGAGTTTCTGTCAGTCTTGAGCTGTTCTACTGTAGATGGACGTGTGGTGCAGGTTAGAATACCCAGGTCTCAACACCGGACACTTGTTGGGAATACATGGATAGGATTGTCCGGCTTGGTGATTTGACTGCATTACACAATATCTCAACTGCAGGGTATGCTCACGATGTCCAGATTAATTGTAGGCATTTGTCATCTAGCTGAAATCTAGCTGAAACAAACAAAAAACTCTCCAGTACCAGGTACAATTTCGTTCTGATTATGTAAGTTGATCTCTGTGATAGGGGCACATTGTCAGGTGATACTTAGCTGTCAACATGTTATTTTGGTATTTTTCACTGTATTTATAATCGGAAACGGTCATTATTCGAGGTGAAAACATCATATAGTGATATTTAGAAAACACTTTTACAAAAAAATGTGAGATTTAGTACCCGGTATACTGAGTGAACGTGATTTTCATTGAAAGAATGTGAGACTCAAGGCAAGAAGTGAGAGTTGACAGGTTTGGATGATACTGTTCTGTGATGAACTGTTGTTTCATGTAGAGTTTACATAGTGTTGATGGTGTTTTATTCATATTAATATATATTGTTTTTTTATATGGATGGTGAATTGAACTGTGATTTGTTGTTTCAGTATGCATTGTGTTTAGTTAACAGGATCAAATAATTTATTTCTGCAATATTTCAGCAACTCGTGCAAACTGATAAAAGATGGTTAGGCATTTCAGGACATAATGATCATGGTTCCAAATTGCTGGTTCTCCCGACGATGTATCTACATTGACCAGAATGTCAGTGCAATACCCCTGATCATGGATTTTACCAAAGACTGACTGACTGACTGAGTTTGGTTTTACGCCGCTTTTAGCAATATTACAGCAACATCACGGCGGGGGACACCAGAAATGGGCTTCACACATTGTACCCATGTGGGGATTCGAACCCAGGTCTTCAGGGTGACGAGCCAACACTTTGACCACTAGGCTGCCCCACCGCCCTTTACCAAAGAAATAAACATGTAAGACCTGCAGCACTTTGGGCTTTGTTCCTACACTGAGGTGACACTGATATGTAAGTGAAACACTGTTGGACCAAGCAGGAAACCAAACTCACTCCTATACAAACCACCACAGACTCTTCTAATTAAACTGTCATGACCAAAGCTATAGTCCTGACTCAAACACACTCAAGGCAAGAGTTCAGTAATGCTTTTATTCGAAGGCAAACATTACGTTCCCCATTATGTGCTTCCTGTGTCTTCATCCAACAAATTGAGCTGTTAACCCCAAATAAAACGGAATCACAAGCGTGACTGCTCATCGATTTCGGCCATTACCGGTGGGGGGCTCACCATTTGGAAGACACTTTGTACACAGTATTGATCACGGTCATTAATTACATGAGCTTGGGAGCTGGTGTGTGGACATCAGACAGATGCTCGGGACAATTAGCCCTCCTTTGAATGTCAAGGCACCTCGGACTGCCCAACTCATTCTCCATTGATGAGGTTACCAGCTTCTCAGGTCACTCTCTTGGCTGACCTGTTGGTGTTGGTCAGAATAACTAGAAACAATTGATTTAACAAGGTCCTGACCTTACATAGACCTGAGGTACTTGTTACTTACTAAGCAAAAAAGGATCAGACCCCAGTGACCTCGGGCAGACCCCAGTGACCACGGTCTGGTCGTGTCATGCATGGATGGGTGATATTTTAGTATTGTGTTTGTGTTAAGCACAATGTTATTTTGGGTGGGATTTCTTTTGGTGAATAAAAATAGCAGTAAATAGATAATTTCATCAGAATGTACAGGTCACCAGTTTCAGTGGCACAGATTGGTGATGTCATTTGATTTTAATGTCATGGTAACCAATATGATCACAGTGGCCAGCAAAACACTGTGATGCAATTTCATTTCTACTCCTGTTGAAGCTAGTTTGTGATTATGTAACACTTAATCACAAGAAATTTCTACTAATCATTATATGATTCCAGCCATACAATTAGCATGTGTTAATGAATTACTATCAACTAGTGATGGTACTGGGTGTGAGTTATCATGCCCAACAAGAGCATTCAGGAACACATGCAATGGCAAGTCAATCATTCAGCTGAACGTATATGGGAGCATGTAGTGCAAGGTACAACAGTGAACTGGACACCATTTTGGTCACTGATGTGTCAGATTGGTAATTTCGTTATTCTGAACTATTCGAAAGCTTTACTAAGGCGACCTGTGAAGGTCCGGGTTAGAATTGATCTTCTGAGTAACCCATGCTTGTCGTAAGAGGCCACTAACGGGATCGGGTGGTCAGGCTCGCTGACTTTGTTGACACATGTCATCAGTTCCTAATTGCGTAGATCGATGCTCATGCTGTTGATCACTGGATTGTCTGGTCTAGACACGAATATTTACAGACCGCCGCCATATAGCTGGAATATTGCTAAATGTGGCGTAAAACTAAACTCACTCACTCACTTTACTACAGCCTTCAATGCTGTTACTATAACCCTGATGAAACTACGTTGAAATGTAGACCCAAAAGCTGGAGCTGCCAGAAGTGAAAGTTGACTAGTGGAAATTGAATAAAAGCGATCAAACCCTTTCCACATCCATAAGACATTTCTGCTAGAAGCAGAGTTGATAATACAGTTCTGCCTACGTCTTGAGCATCTGTTTATAATTCAGCATCAAAATACTCATGATACCAGTTGTTCATGAAAAGGTGAGTGTATCCTGCCCAACCAGAAGCATGATCATAAACAAAGCCGAGGCATTGTTCACAGGAAATTGTAATTGTGGCAGGATCAGATCCATCACAGGATGCAGACTGGTGCTTAATCCAAGACCTGTGGAGTAACACAGCACACAATCGCTAGTTATTCCCAGCCATACACAGGTGATATTGAGCTCTGTGGACTCAGATCTGTGGCTTGTTGCCTGTCAGTGGCAGATGTTACTGGCCTGTCCACTAATGTGTCCATTTATTATTAGGAAATCACAATCAGTAGGGGTCAAGCTCGTGAGAGAAAACTCTGCTGGGGACAAGCATGATGGGAAAGGTCATGTGACATCTGAAATGAAGATATAGTGCTAAAGGGGTAAAGGGTATATCGTGTTTAATATTGCATGTCTCATCATGCTAATAAGAGACATTTATGTAGAAGACCCTTGAAGTTATCCAGGTTAGAATTAAACTTCAGCAACCCATGTTTGTCGTAAGAAGCGACTAACGGGATTGGGTGGTCAGGCTCGCTGACTTGATTGACATACGTCACCGTATCCCAATGCTTAGCTCGATGCTCATGCTGTTGATCACTGGATTGACTGGTCCAGAATCGATTATTTACAGATTATTTACCAACATATAGCTGCGATATTGCAGAGTGTGGCGTAAAACTAAACTCACTCACTCATTCATGTAGAAGCAGAAATATATTTGTTAATAAAGAAATACTTCATTCTAATTAACAATCTCAACACCAATTCACTCATACCAAGTCAGTGGATCAGTGTGCACTTATATATATAATTCACAGTCAGATCACAGTCTCTACCTACCGGGTACCCATTCACTGCTGGGTTACAGATGGGTAGTCGTGAGGACGTACCATCATGTCTGAATTGTTAGGACTGGAGCCCTGAAACAGAAAAACATAAATGTTTCCAAATACAATCTCCTATCAATCTCTTTTCCACTGCAGCCATGGGTTAACTTCTGTTCTACATATTCGTGTGCTATTTCAAGTTATCCAATGATTATTTATTGCCTAGTTTACTGCATTGAGCCATCCCATTGTATTGACCAGTAATGATTTCCCCAGCATCCCCTAACTACACCATTACAGCAGGGCAGAATAGCAAGCAGCGATTGATATGCCTGTGACGTAGTTTCCCTTACCATCCGAGAATCTCAATTAACTGGGCTAATGGCTCAGTTATCTCCCCTTACCTTCGTTTGATTCAGCCAATGATTACTTGTTGTCAGTTAGCTGCCTGTTAGTATTTCAAGATCTCGTAGAAATAACTGGAACTTTTAGTCTAATGTCTGAGATCACGCATCTGTTCAATAGTAATGTTAATATGGATATATATCAGTTCATCAGTAATCCTAAGACTAAAATCATTCTTCAATGAAAAGAGCGCAACCAAAGATAAAATGTCCAGATGCTCTTGTTCTGGATAATGGCTGAAACACAGAGCAGAGTTCAAGCAGGGTATGAAACTCCCAATAGTTTCAGCCAGACCACAGGGCTGGTTTGAAGTAAAACTTGCCAGCCCTGACCAAAACTTACCTGCCCACAAAAAATACTAATTTACTTAGCATAATTAAATTAAAACTTGTAAAATATTGAAAAAACTAATACCAATGCAAGAAAAGAATTAACTGTTTATTTCAGATTTGTGTTTGATGCTTGAATTCATGTTATCACTTCATCATGTTTTATTATCCTGAAATATGATGAATATCTTCATATAAATGTCTAAATTTTAACCCGACCGTTGGGCAGGTGAATTTGAGAATCTGGATGTCCGTGTTGAAAATAACCTCTCCCTGGCGGTCGGGCAGGCAGGTGTTTCAGAACACACTGGTTAAACTAAATATCTTTTCATTTTGTAGAGAGTCAGGCATAAACAAGATTAGCATGACCAATACACAAAATGATAAAGTTTAATCCCTCTGGTATTTTGGTGAGGGTTCCATACCAAAAGATCGCTAGCCATGGAACATGTTTTTGCTCTTAGTTCACGCCAGGATTCTCACAGGTCAGCATTAAAACTCAAAAGGTTTATTCAAAAGTTAGAAACCCATTGACAACATACACATAATCTGTCCAAATATATCGAACTATTATTTTATCATGACATGGCACCAAACTTCAAACAGTGTTCTTAGAAGTGTATAATACTACTGACCACCCGATCCCGTCAGTCGCCTCTTACAACAAGTATATGGGTTGCTGAAGACCAGTTCTATCCCAGATCTTCACGGGTAAACTGGAAGTTGATTCGCATGCCTTAATCTGGACTAGCATATCCTCTGAAATTGTCTGAGTTAACAAACTTCTGGATTATTGATACATGGATTCAGAGACACTTCGTATACACATCAACAAATATACTGAATTCCAAAAGTAACATGAATATTAAAAATGTTTGAGATTACATGAAACAAGACTTAAATCATGGCAAAGTATTCAATGCCTAGATAGTCATTCTTGTCAGTGTTCTAAAGGCCATAGAGAGGCCATACTCGATACTGAAATGTCATTTCCCATGATTTTCATGTCCAGATGCTCTTGTTCTGGATAATTGCTGAAACACAGAGCAGAGTTCAAGCAGGGTATGAAACTCCCAAAAGTTTCAGCCAGACCACAGGGCTGGTTTGAAGTAAAACTTGTCAGCCCTGACCAAAACTAATACCTGCCCACAAAAAATACTAATTTACTTAGCATAATTAAATTAAAACATGTAAAATATTGAAAAAACTAATACCAATGCAAGAAAAGAATTAACTGTTTATTTCAGATTTGTGTTTGATACTTGAATTCATGTTATCACTTCATCATGGATTATAGATACATGGATTCAGAGACACTTCGTATACACATCAGCAAATATACTGAATTCCAAAAGTAACATGAATATTAAAAATGCTTGAAATTACATGAAACAAGACTTAAATCATGGCAAAGTATTCAATGCCTAGATAGTCATTCTTGTCAGTGTTCTAAAGGCCATAGAGAGCCATACTCGATACTGAAATGTCATTTCCCATGATTTTCAGGTGATATTACCAAATGGCACATTATCTAATGACTTCTTATTGACATGATCACAAAACTTACATGGTTATGAATAAAAATCATATGTGTGTTCACACTTAGGACTCACATTGTTTTCTTTTCATGATTTCATAAGCAAACATATCAATCTCTTTATTTCCCATGGTATAACAGTTTGACATGACTCACGTTTCTTTTGGAACTGAGTATATATAACTGTCAGCCTTAATTGGAAGCCTTCACTTAAACAGTCAATTCTGAAATGGAAGTTTTAAGAGTGAAGAACTTTTATGAATGCTTCATTGAGCTTGTGGATCCCATGGGGGTTATGTCTAATTAAGGCTGTCTGTATGTGGATTTTTATTGACGTTTTGTAGGTGCTGTTAAAAGTGTGGAGTGTGGAGTTAGATAACTCTTTTACTGATGTAGTATTGATTTGCACTTGCTGTTCCAAAAGATGTTGCATTTTAGTCATTTCCAGATATTTTGTGTATTTTTCTTGTTTCAAGTGAAAGTTCCTGCTTATATCTTAATTGAACATGTTCTTGTTGTTCTCTTTTTAAACAGTCACAGGAACTGATATGCTGAATATTCAGCTCTCTCTGTTTTCAAGCACGAAGAAGAGCTTTAGGGCTGAGCTTTTGTCTATTATGGATACTTATAAGTATCAACCGTTTGTTGTAAGAAAATTTTGGACCTTAGAATCCACACATGCCTAAGGGAAGCAACTCTACACGGTAAATTGTAGTGCCTCCAATGCCTCTGACATAACTAAACTTTCATGTTTTCCTTGCAGTTTGAACAGCTTGCATACACCTGGTTGGAGAGACAAAAACTAGGGGGCACTTACAGCAGCCATCGTGCTCAGACGGAGCGTCACGTGGTCGTATGCACCACCACCCTCCATGCAGACACCATCATGGACTTCCTGAACGAGTTCTATGCCCACCCACTTCTGCAGGTGAGTAATCTTACCTTACCTGTGAAATACGTGAATTTTTGGGGTCAATGACATTTTCATAAATTTCCAAGTACCAATCTACTCGAATATACTCAGATGTCATGGCAACCAACATACATTTTGACAATATCTTTAATCTCTACAATAGAAACTCCATATGATGAAATGGCACGGTGTAATGTATATTTCATATATATTAGATATCCCTGATGCACTTTGGTAATATATGAGCAAATTGTTGTCTGATATTTTGCAAACCCTTTGGATATCAATCTCTTTTTATAAATTGTGAAAAAAAGAAATCCATATCGGAACAGAATTTGTTTCAGGTTTATCGCTCAGGTTCTGGGTAGGCAGACAGAGCAGTACTTCATACTGTATCCACATTGTGATAAGCATTTTACTTAGTAAACATGCTCTTTAGCTGACAGAAGCTGTAATTTCAACAGGGCAGTGATGAGTAATAGCAATGATACCCTTTGTAGCAGTGATATAAACTTTGCCCAGTAGCAAAACAACAGAACCATAGAAAATAATGATAGTTCTTACCAAGATGTGTCTCCAAGGACCTTACCAGACCCCAAAATCTTGGGTTATCACGACATAGTCTGGGCAAAATATTGGAGTTATTACCCTGGACTGTTTCTCTCTTTCTATCAATAGTAGTTATAATATATCAACTATTATTAGCTGAGCTTATGAAACAAACAGATTTCACTTGACTCAGACATCAGACTGGCGGCCCATGTCAAAGGCTGTCATTGGTAAATTGAAGGGATAGGGATTCAACTTTCACAAGGAGTAAATGATGTCTTGCATATAAACAGAATTACTGTGCACTGCTGATGGCAATGAATTATTTATGTTAGACCTACACTGCTTATTTCTAAAATGATATTTGCATTATCATCAGTTTGATGGATATATTTCTTATTTCCAATATAAACTGTGAATACTTCAGATACATGTGTGCTGCATCAGAGCAAACAATGATCCATCATGAACACACGATACTTGACATTTCTGGATGTGTCATCTTGCAACAATAATGTATAATGGAGGAGGGCACCTGCTCCCAACACTAGTACAGTCTTTAAATTTGTCCAGCTGAAATGTCAGGAACCGCGAGTGACTGAGCATAGGTTTACACACCATTTAGCATCATTCCATATAGCTGCAGGTACACCAGAAATTGGCATCGCAGTCTACCCACGTGGGGAATCTAAGCCCAGGGTTTAGGTGTTCTGAGCAAATGTTGAACCCACAAGGCTACCTCAGAGCATGCATCAAGGCAGCTGTGATATTACAGACTGTAGTACCCTCGAAGATCCGGGTTAGAAATGGTCATCAGTAGCCAATGCTTGTCGTGAGAGGCCACTAACACGATCGGGTGGTCAGGCTCGCTGATTTGGTTTACACATGCCATCGTATCCCAATTGTGTAGATCGATGCTCATGCTGTTGATCACTGAATTGTTTGGTCCAGACTCGATTGTTTACAGACTACCGCCGTATAGCTGAAATATTGCTGAGCACTGCGTAAAACTAAACTCACTCACTCATAGACTGAAGTCTACATCTACACTCTCCTCTTGTTACAGGACTACTTCGTGGTGCTGCTGTCGCCGTGTGAGCTGGACTCGACCATGAAGATGCTGCTGCAGGTGCCCATCTGGGCACAGCGGGTCATCTATGTCCAGGGTTCAGCTCTCAAATACACCGACCTAGCCCGGTGCAGGTAAACCAATACTTCAGATTTTTTAATGCCAGAACAGATAACGTCGCATAAACAAACCTCTATTTTTTCAAAGTCTGAAATATTTTTGCTGAAAACTGATTTCTAGAAAATTTGGTGTGGTTTTTTTCAAAGTGTGGAGCCCTGATAGGCCTAACATCATTGGTAAATGGCTTGGCAGTGATCAAAAAGACTGTAAATATAGGATTTGGTACAAATTACTAACTGGGCTCTAAAACCCATTAATACAAAATGTGTGACATTTTTCACCCACAAAAATTATCCTTAAATTTGTCTTATCTCCTTCTTCTAACAACTTTTGAATGTCAATGAAGAACTTCACAAGTCTTTGAAGTAAAGTCTGTATTTACCTTCCAGGATGCAGGAAGCTGAGGCATGTTTTGTTTTAGCAGGTCGAAACCATAGCAACAAGATGACTTCCGTAAGTGTGTCCCATTCTGCAGACTTCTGTTATAAATAATGGCCATTTCTAATGAGCCTATTCCAAGCTAACACATTATTACCCTGTGAGGCGCTAGAAGGTTATTAGTCACATGACTTGTCCCACCAGGTACCCATTTACTACTGGGTGAACAGAGGCAATTTTGAACAAACTCACTTGCCTAAGGTGAGACCATATGAGTCACATGTGTTTCGTTGTGGGGCAGGACCCAAGTCCTAGAAACTCTCAGGAGTCAAGCTGCCAAACACGGTCACCCATCCAAGGACTGTCCGAGCTCAACGTTGCTTAACTGCAACTGATTTGTGACCTGAGCTCTATGCACAGGACCACACACCACCACGTGTTACATATGTATGGATCTCAGTAACCAAATTCAAGGCTATATCAATGCATCCATTCGTAAGCATATAATTATTTACTAAAATGTGTTTTTTCTGTACTAGCTGTCTACCACAAAATCCGTTCAGCTGAAGGCAGTTATATATTCAAGATGAAGCATGAATTTTGAAAACTGCTAGATTTCTTTAAACAGGTCCAGAGATAACGTGTAACTACTACTGACTCAGATTCACACAATCACTTCCTCTCTGCTGATTCTTACAGGATCAGCACACGATACTGAGGTCATGGGCTGTGAAGGATTTTGCCCCCACATGCCCTCTCTATGTCCAGATATTTCGTCCAGAGAACAAGTTCCATGTCAAATTTGCTGGTGAGTCTTTCCTTGCAGCAAACATTCCGTGCACTGGTGGACCTAGACATGGATGCGGACAAATACTCCTTCCTTCATGATTTGTATGTAGGATGCACCCATCCTGCCCAACACTGCTTCTGAAAACAACAGAAAATAAGTATATGTGTGAGTGAGTTTAGTTTTAAGCCGCTTTTAGCAATATTCCAGCAATATCACGTTGGGGGACACCACAAATGGGCTTCAAACATTGTACCCATGTGGGGAATTGAACCCGAGTCTTCAGTGGATACAATGCCCCACATGGGTACGCTTTAACCAGTAGGCCACCCCACCGCCCCATATAAGTATATAATGACCTGGGTGTGTCAGTTTTACTTGTTAGTTTTCATGTTCAGAATGACCAATGAATTCCCGTCTCATAGTCAACTGCAGCAACAAGGGTGGTGGTGTAGCCTAGTGGTTAAAGCATTCGCTTGTCTCACTGAAGACCGGGTTTGATTTTCTACATGGGTACAATGTGTGGAGCCCATTTCTGGTGTCCCCCGCTGTGATATTGCTAGAATATTGCTAAAAGCGGTGTAAAACTAATATCACTCACTCCCTGTAAATATTTCCAGTTTGGAAAAATATATACTGTACGATTCCCATGCCAGGTGTGGATGCAGATCATCTAGATTACATTTTCCTGAAAGTAACAATAACGAAGGTTTATAAGTGGCGTAAAACTAAACTCGCTCGCTCACTCACTCACTCACTCACTCACTCACTCACTCACTCACTCACTCACTCACTCACTCACTCACTCACTCACTCACTGCAGCAACAATAGCATGACATCATCATAATAGTTTACAATTTGAAAGTCTTCACTTGATAAAAATATTACATGCAAAATGTTTTCAGTATATCATTTTATGCAGGTAAGCTACAGCATTGTTGTGGGCTCACTTCCTGTTTACATTTTGTTCTTGAACTGATAAAAACACTGCAGGTTACAGATTCTACACTTGATAACTCAAACAACCTTGTGTACAAATGCTTGAAACAATTCAAATCTGGACTTGGGTGCTGTTGATGTGTTCAGACCATGCAGTGAAGGTTACAATAAGGAAATGTTTTCCAGGTTTATTGCTGTGAACATATATGTGTGTAATGTGTGTTGATGTGAACATGTATGTGTGTTTAATGTGTGTTGATGTGTTTCAGACCATGTCGTGTGTGAGGATGAGTTCAAGTATGCCCTGCTTGCCAACAACTGTCTGTGTCCGGGAATTTCTACCTTTCTACATCTCGGGACAGTGAGTACATATACCCTTCAGTGAGTGAGTGAGTGAGTTCAGTTTACCGACACTGCTGCTACATGACATCAACCAAGGGCGACAGTGAGTACATATACCCTTCAATAAGACCTTGCAGTCACTGGATCAGTTTGTCAACAACAAGGCTTTATGCTTTGTGTGTTTTGTGTAGGAAGGAGGGGTGGGGTTTGATGGTGGGTGGTGGGTTAGTGGGGGTTGTGTACAGATCTTTAAACCTTTCAATTCAGACATGCTAAGATATATGAAATTTAAGCTTTTAATAACCACGAAGCCTGATAATTGCATATATGAAATACCATCACCAACTGTTACACTATCCAAACCAGAAAATGGAGCAGACAAGACAAGAATTTTATTGTACTGCTGCAGATGTTCCATCAGAGCTTAAAAGTTGTAACCCAACATGGGCCTTCAGAGGTGCTACAAGCAGTGTCCCTCCCACCATACTGTCTTCATATAACATTTATTGTATATTTCTGACTAACTGATTGCAGAGATGAAATCTGTAAATAAGTTCATGAGAAAAAAACACAGTGAGTAATTAAACTCAAATTGTTGAGAAGATGTTTTGTGGCTCATAGTTTTTACTCAAAGTACTGAGAGTTACCCCCCTTGGAAGAACGCTACCAAAGACCAGTACTTGTGTACTGAGTGTGATTTGATGTCCAAAGTAATGAAACCTTCCAGAAACCAAGTTGTAACTTCCTTATTTTAACAAGTACTCCCAGCAAGTTCTGTTCTGATTACATCAACCCAACTTTGTAGGTTTGAATCTATATTTGGGATGTTTAATTCAAGCAGTTGATGATTAACAAGTCAACAGAGACAATGTGTCACACTGCAAATAGGTAACAACTTCTAGAGCTGGGCAGGAACACCTGCCAGATCATGGACTGTTTGCGTATGTGTGATAATGAAACACTTGATGTCAGTAGACAGCAGAGACCTGCTCCGCCTGGAAGTCTGATTCATGATGATGTGATTACAAATATTTGCACATGTAGTCATATGTTTTCATATTTCTCCAGAGAAGGCCAGACATCCTCAGAGGAGTGGCAGCAACTGTATGGTCGGTGTTCTGGAAACGAGATCTACCACATACAGCTGGGAGACAGCAAGTTCTTCGGGGAATACTGTGGGAAGAGCTTCACATATGCCTCTTTCCATGCCCACAGGAAGTAAGTCAGCTGATCTTTTATATTTCGTTCTTTACTCACGGGAAGTAAGTCAGCTGATCTTTTATATTTCGTTCTTTACTCACGGGAAGTAAGTCAGCTGATCTTTTATTTTTCGTTCTTTACTCACAGGAAGTAAGTCAACTGATCTTTTATATTTCTTTCTTTACTCACGGGAAGTAAGTCAGCTGATCTTTTATATTTCTTTCTTTACTCACGGGAAGTAAGTCAGCTGATCTTTTATATTTCTTTCTTTACTCACGGGAAGTAAGTCAGTTGATCCTATATATGTCTTTCCTTCACCATAGGATATACGTGATCTTATAGATACAATGTCCTCATGATATATGCTTTATTCCATGCCCATAGGAAGTAAGTCTTCTGATGATATATGCTTTATTCCATGCCCATAGGAAGTAAGTCTTCTGATGATATATGCTTTATTCCATGCCCATAGGAAGTAAGTCTTCTGATGATATATGCTTTATTCCATGCCCATAGGAAGTAAGTCTTCTGATGATATATGCTTTATTCCATGCCCATAGGAAGTAAGTCTTCTGATGATATATGCTTTATTCCATGACCTCGGAAAGTGAATCTCCGAGTTTGTTCTTTGACCATCAGAAGAAAATCTCAACATGGTACACATATTATTCCCTACCCATAGGAAGTGAATCTCCAGATAATATGCATTTAATTCATTGCAATAATCCTTCTCTGCTTGAAATGTGAACATACACATAATTTCGTGAAAATACAGAAACAAGGATGCCAATGAGCAGCTATGAGTGTATTACAGGTATGGTGTGAGTCTGGTGGGGATGCAGAAGGATGTGCCAGGATCCACCATCCAGCTGAACCCCGGCCCACGCCACATCATGAGACAGTCCGACATCTGCTTCTACATGAACATCACCAAGGAGGAGAACTCCAACTTCATCCTGGCCCACCCCAACCAGGAGGACAAGACGGAGAAGAACAGGCTGCCCCTGGGGGCAGAGCAGGCTTCCAGGGTGGCCAGTATGATTGCCAGTGTGGGTGAGTGGCCAGTATGATTGCCAGTGTGGGTGAGTGGCCAGTATGATTGCCAGTGTGGGTGAGTGGCCAGTATGATTGCCAGTGTGGGTGAGTGGCCAGTATGATTGCCAGTGTGGGTGAGTGGCCAGTATGATTGCCAGTGTGGGTGAGTGGCCAGTATGATTGCCAGTGTGGGTGAGTGGCCAGTATGATTGCCAGTGTGGGTGAGTGGCCAGTATGATTGCCAGTGTGGGTGAGTGGCCAGTATGATTGCCAGTGTGGGTGAGTGGCCAGTATGATTGCCAGTGTGGGTGAGTGGCCTGTATGATTGCCAGTGTGGGTGGAGTGGCCTGCATGATTGCCAGTGTGGGTGAATGGCCTGTATGATTGCCAGTGTGGGTGGAGTGGCCAGCATGATTGCCAGTGTGGGTGAGTGGCCAGTATGATTGCCAGTGTGGGTGGAGTGGCCAGTATGATTGCCAGTGTGGGTGAGTGGCCAGTATGATTGCCAGTGTGGGTGAGCGGCCAGTATGATTGCCAGTGTGGGTGAGTGGCCAGTATGATTGCCAGTGTGGGTGAGTGGCCTGTATGATTGCCAGTGTGGGTGAGTGGCCTGTATTTGCCAGTGTGGGTGAGTGGCCTGTATGATTGCCAGTGTGGGTGAGTGGCCAGTATGATTGCCAGTGTGGGTGAGTGGCCTGGGTTGCCAGTGGCCATGTATGATTGATTGCCAGTGTGGGTGAGTGGCCAGTATGATTGCCAGTGTGGGTGAGTGGCCAGTATGATTGCCAGTGTGGGTGAGTGGCCAGTATGATTGCCAGTGTGGGTGAGTGGCCAGTATGATTGCCAGTGTGGGTGAGTGGCCAGTATGATTGCCAGTGTGGGTGAGTGGCCAGCATGATTGCAAGTGTGGGTGAGTGGCCAGTATGATTGCCAGTGTGGGTGAGTGGCCTGCATGATTGCCAGTGTGGGTGAGTGGCCAGTTGATTGCCAGTGTGGGTGAGTGGCCTGTATGATTGCCAGTGTGTGAGTGGCCTGCATGGCCTGTATTGCCAGTGTGGGTGAGTGGCCAGTATGATTGCCAGTGTGGGTGAGTGGCCAGTATGATTGCCAGTGTGGGTGAGTGGCCAGTATGATTGC
The DNA here is from genome assembly GCF_003918875.1 of Haliotis rubra. NCBI lineage: Eukaryota > Metazoa > Mollusca > Gastropoda > Lepetellida > Haliotidae > Haliotis > Haliotis rubra. The sequence continues at coordinate 1,305,434 of NW_025766448.1, forward strand.
CAGTGTGGGTGAGTGGCCAGTATGATTGCCAGTGTGGGTGAGTGGCCAGTATGATTGCCAGTGTGGGTGAGTGGCCAGTATGATTGCCAGTGTGGGTGAGTGGGCCAGTATGATTGCCAGTGTGGGTGAGTGGCCTGTATGATTGCCAGTGTGGGTGAGTGGCCAGTATGATTGCCAGTGTGGGTGAGTGGCCTGTATGATTGCCAGTGTGGGTGAGTGGCCTGTATGATTGCCAGTGTGGGTGAGTGGCCTGTATGATTGCCAGTGTGGGTGAGTGGCCAGTATGATTGCCAGTGTGGGTGAGTGGCCAGTATGATTGCCAGTGTGGGTGAGTGGCCTGTATGATTGCCAGTGTGGGTGAGTGGCCAGTATGATTGCCAGTGTGGGTGAGTGGCCAGTATGATTGCCAGTGTGGGTGAGTGGCCAGTATGATTGCCAGTGTGGGTGAGTGGCCAGTATGATTGCCAGTGTGGGTGAGTGGCCAGTATGATTGCCAGTGTGGGTGAGTGGCCAGTATGATTGCCAGTGTGGGTGAGTGGCCAGTATGATTGCCAGTGTGGGTGAGTGGCCAGTATGATTGCCAGTGTGGGTGAGTGGCCAGTATGATTGCCAGTGTGGGTGAGTGGCCTGTATGATTGCCAGTGTGGGTGAGTGGCCAGTATGATTGCCAGTGTGGGTGAGTGGCCAGTATGATTGCCAGTGTGGGTGGAGTGGCCAGTATGATAGCCAGTGTGGGTGAGTGGCCAGTATGATTGCCAGTGGCCTGTATGATTGCCAGTGTGGGTGAGTGGCCAGTATGATTGCCAGTGTGGGTGAGTGGCCAGTATGATTGCCAGTGTGGGTGAGTGGCCAGTATGATTGCCAGTGTGAGGGTGCCAGTATGATCGCCAGTGTTTGAGCAGGCCTTTATGATCACCAGTGTTTGAGTGTGCCAGTATGATCACCAGTGTTTGAGGGTGCCTGTATGATCACCAGTGTGTGAGGGTGCCAGTATGATCACCAGTGTTTGAGCGGGCCAGTATGATCACAAGTGTTTGAGCAGGCCAGTATGATCACCAGTGTGTGAGGGTGCCAGTATGATCGCAAGTGTTTGAGCAGGCCTTTATGATCACCAGTGTTTGAGTGGGCCAGTATGATCACCAGTGTTTGAGGGTGCCAGTATGATCACCAGTGTGTGAGGGTGCCAGTATGATCACCAGCATTTGAGCTGGCCTTTATGATCACCAGTGTTTGAGCCCTTTATGATCACCAGTTTGTGAGCAGGCCTTTATAATCACCAGTGTTTGAGGGTGCCAGCATGATCACCAGTGTGTGAGGGTGCCAGTATGATCACCAGCATTTGAGCAGACCTTTATGATCACCAGTGTTTGAGCAGGCCTTTATGATCACCAGTGTGTGAGCAGGCCTTTATGATCACCAGTGTGTGAGGATGCCAGTATGATCACCATTGTTTGAGCGGGCCAGTATGATCACCAGCATTTGAGCGGGCCAGTATGATCACCAGTGTTTGAGCGGGCCAGTATGATCACCAGTGTTTGAGGGTGCCAGTATGATCACCAGAGTTTGAGAATGCCAAGATTGCCAGTGTTTAAAGTGAATTGCCTTTGATGATCACAAAAGAAATAGCTTCATTCATTTGCTGTTTTCTTACTACCAACCAATTCAATCAATTTCAGGAACTGTTGCTCTGGAACTTCAACACACTCGTATTGACAGTGAAGCTGAGAACATGACCCGGCAAGGTAGTAAGCGGACTCGCCTGAGTCTGCCAAAAGGTCTGAACATCCAGAGTCTCCAGAAGAGGCCCAGCATAGCACCCGTCCCAGCATTCCTTGATTCCAGCAACATTCAGATCAACCTGTCAGGGTCCGACTCCGAGTCTGATGATGACACAGCTCATGTAGAGGAGTATGATGAATACCCAGAGTGAGTGAGGGATAATTACAGTTTGTTCTGAATATGAAAAACTATAAAAAACCTCTCGCATTAAAGACAAACTTTGTAAATATGACATTATATATGACCAAAAGAATTATTTTTCCATATTTCGTGAAGAAACCAACCATACCTTTTTTAATAGTTCACATCTGTTATTGATTACATTCTTTCAATTTTGCAGTGTCTGTGAAATAATTTCTTTAGTAAGTAATCTGAGATCAACTCTTTACAAAATATTTTGTCTCTTGATGCAAGCATATTGACCCAAAAATATCTAAATATTAGTTGGGTCTTGCATAAAGGAATGTGTGTGTAATATTATTTTCACCATACAGTTAATATCAACTATTTCAACATCAATATTTAGGATTTATTCATTGTCAACAATCATTCTCAGTTCAAAGATTATGTTTTCAGATATGTCCGAGGATTCCCACCAGTAACGCCCTACGTGGGCACTAGTCCCACCTTGTGTCACCTGATGAGAGAGAAGCGCCCTCTATGTTGTCTGCAACTCATGCAGGTACAACCTACGTATCATGCAGTTCAGTACAATTTTGACTCATATTGGTGGATACATGTTGTTATCGTAATGGTGAAGTCGATGTCCGTCCGTCGCTCTCTGCTTTCTCTTCTGCACTGTGGAAGTCAGCTTCTTTCTTGCACCAGCAGGGATTTCCCACAGCGGGGATTTCTCACAGCGGGTTTTTCCCACAGCAGGGATTTCCCACAGCGGGATTTTGCCACAGCGGGGATTTCCCACATTTGGGCTTGCAACAGCAGGGATTTTGCAACAGCATTTACTGAAATTATCTTGCCAGAAGTGGTTAGCAAACACACCTTGTTGAAAATGCAGGAAAACAGAGTATTGCAGGAGAAAATAGGATTTGTTATGGAGCTTTCTGGATAGTACAGTTGATGTTAAATGAGGGATTTGTTGTACAGATGATTTTATTAAATCTGACTTGCTGTACAGATGATGTTGTAATAGGGGACATTTTGTGTGGTTGATGTTTTAAGACAGGACTTATGGGAAAGCTGATGTTATAATATAAGACTTCTGGTATTAATATGAACATTGACTGAAATAATATGCTATGATGTGAGAGGGAGAAAAGTATTGGTCACGTGACATTCAAGGGTCACGATGACCTCAATGTTTGTAGGGTTCATAGGGCCCTCTACCAGAGATAAATGTTTCTAAGAACTCTCTTGCTCATCTGTAGTTCTATCAATCTCCACTAGATTCTGGTGTGACTGTAGTGACGTAGATGTTCCTTGTTATACATAGTGGCACATCTCAAGTAGAATTTAGCTACACAAAAGACACTCTGAGTCTCATGTCAGCCTGTATCTGTACTCTTTTGTGCCTCTGTTCAGTTGTTGAAGCAGGTGCTTTTTGTCTGTTGCATATTGTACTACTGTGGTAACAGTGAAGGCAATGGTAATATTGTGATGTCAGTTTCTGTACCATGTTATTACATGTTTCAAACCAGTTCATTGAAGGATCAGTGTTCAAATGTCTATAATACTTAGTGGTAATGAAAGTAGTATTGACTGCCTTTGTCATCAAACTTTAGGGTTACAGGTAAGTGAACACAAAGAAACAGCAGGTAATGTGTTCATAAAAATATGCAAAAATAATTATTTCTATATTATCTTATTAATGTATATAATTTTGTTTAAATCACTAACGCTGAATCTGCAGATGGTTTTAAGAAATGTTTTCAGGAGTATTGAAAGTTTTTAGAGTTTGCTAATGTTTTGTCAGAACCATGCCAAAGATTATCATCTGATTGTCACCGTAATATGCACCCTTGGGGCTTAGAATTTTCACAGAACATCATTAAATCTGTTTTCAGACATCAAACATTAATGAAGAAACTTTGTAGAAATGTCAATGTAATTAGAGATGTTGAAAGAGCAGTTACTGCGCCCCAATATAACCCTGCTGTCTTTTTCTGTCTGTAATGTGCACAAATAGTTTTTAGGTTTGTAGTCATGGCATTTAAAAAGATTTCTAACAAACAGGTCCAAAAATTGTTGAGGGGCGCTTTTTATTGCAGGATTTTATACATGGAATATGTTGTCGGTAATAGCGCCTTTCAATAAGGTATTAACACTTATCCCTGTTTTCAATAATGATTAGTATATAATCCAATATGGGTGCCACTTCAGGCCTGCGATCACTGTGACGCTAAAAGCTGCAAGGAGTACAACTGGCCCAACCCTGCAGTGATTGTAGCAGCGGACTATGCCAGTAATGGCCTCTATAATTTCATTGTGCCTCTACGATCTCATGCCCGCCCCAAGAAGTCACTCAGTCCAATCGTCCTGCTTCTTGAAACCGAGTGAGTATTATACACTATGTCACAGATAACTTTGATGGTATGCTTCTTGTGAGTCTGTCAGTCTGGTCAGTGCCAGTATCGGGTACTCAAGACAATCTCAGTTGCACCCAACTGTCGTGACTCTTTGTACATGAACAGGGATGAGAATTTTCCGCGGATCCGCGGAATTCCGGGAATTTCATAAGGCCAAGGGTAATTTTTGTGAATTGTCTAAATCCGTTCACAATTGTATGAATGTGCTTCAGCAGATTTAAAGTTTTTAATGGTTGCTGTGTTCATGATATTGTCATTTCTGAGCCAGTTTTAAAGGTCTAATATGCATAAATATCAGGAGATTTGGCTAGTTTTCAGAGTTTTTCTCCAAACTTCATTCTCATCCCTGCATGTAGGTGTAGTAGTCAGTGGGCTTACCATTGATTTGGGAACAGGACACAGATTTTATCAAGGCCAGTGTTTTGTTGAACAAACCGATGTTAGTGCTAATTCATCCTGAGAGGATTTTAGTTTTTCCCAGTTTTGCAAATTTCAGTGCAGGCCTATCTGTAATATATGTGGCTGCCGTAACACAGCATTGGTTATGTTATAGGAAATGAGTGAATAACCCTGGCCTTTCCATGACCCTAGCCGTGACATTGATCCTGTGACCTTTATGTATGTTAAATATTATGTACTTTACTTGGCTAGGAAGTAGGACTTCCTTCTATGTTGCATGACCCTGTTTTATATACTGTTTTCACTTTTAGACCGGAGCCATCATTCCTTGAGACCATCTGCTACTTTCCTCTGGTGTATTGGATGAAAGGATCTCTGGACAGGTAACTAGTCAAACATGTCTATTGCAAGTCAAGTAATGAATTGAGCCCAGTATATCTCATCTAAGTAGCCCAACTGAGTGCATGAATGGTGTGCAGACTTGACCCTTGTTAGATGTTGAAGCAGTCTTAGAGAAGATGACTTCAAGACTGTGGCACATGGAACTCTTGGTAATCTGAGCTGTCATTGGGCAAAGCAGTTGCTGTTTTCCCTCCTGCAGGAACAAACCAGTGGCTTGATCTGTTGGTTCAAAATAGTGTCTACAAGCAAAATGTGTTCATAGCAATGGAGAAACATTTTGTTGACTAGACTCTGAAGTGTTCATAATGCAACAACGTCATCCAGTCGTTGTCTGAAACACAGTTGTCTGTGCTTACTGCTATAATAATAATAATGTGTCCATTTATATAACGCCAAACTTCACACTAGGTGTGCTCATATCATAGCACTAACAATAGCACCACAAGTTATTACCCCGGATAACCCAAGCTGCCTGTTGTGCTTCATTGTGGGGCAGGACTGAAGTCCTAGAACTCTAAGGAGTCAAGCTGCCAAACACGGTCACCCTACCAAGAACTCTCCGAGGTTGACGTTACTTAACTTCACATTGTGACCTGAGCTCTGTGCACAGGACCATAGCCCTAGATCAGGACCTATTGAGAATATCCACAACAGTTAAGATGATTTGATGTATCATCATGTCATGCCATCTGTATGTCATTTATATTACTATTGATATATTACACAATAGTAGGTTTGCTTCACACCACTTCTCTGGCGTAGAGGTAAGGGAAAGGTGGATGGTTGAATACCCAGGCTGTGACATACCATGGTACTTCTTGTCACCATTCCTGGTGCTAGATGGGATACAACAAGGACTGGTGGGCTTGGAGGCCCTGATTGATGTATCCATGATGCTGTAGCATGGTATCTCAGTGTGCTAGCACTATAAAACTAAGTCACAGACAACAACAAACAACCACATGCATGTGCTTGCACGTCACTATGCAAGTGTGAAAATCGTGAACCAATGTTTAACCACATCACACATCACCTATTGTTTACACCCTTGTATTCCAATGGTGATGCATCGTTATCATAGTGTCAAGTCTTTGATGATACAGTCCTTGTATATGATGTATATGTTTACAGCCTGGATGACTCAATCCTTGTACTGTTATTGTTCCTATGTTTACAGCCTGGATGACTCAATCCTTGTACTGTTATTGTTGCTATGTTTACGGCCTAGATGACTCAACCCTTGTACTGTTATTGTTGCTATGTTTACAGCTTGGATGACTCAATCCTTGTACTGTTATTGTTCCTATGTTTACAGCCTAGATGACTCAATCCTTGTACTGTTATTGTTCCTATGTTTACAGCCTGGATGACTCAACCCTTGTACTGTTAGTGTTCCTATGTTTACAGCCTGGATAACTCAATCCATGTACTGTTATTGTTCCTATGTTTACAGCCTGGATGACTCAATCCTTGTACTGTTATTGTCCCTATGTTTACAGCCTGGATGACTCAACCCTTGTACTGTTATTGTTCCTATGTTTACAGCCTGGATGACTCAACCCTTGTACTGTTATTGTTCCTATGTTTACAGCCTGGATGACTCAATCCTTGTACTGTTATTGTTCCTATGTTTACAGCCTGGATGACTCAATCCTTCTACTGTTATTGTTCCCATGTTTACAGCCTGGATGACTCAATCCTTGTACTGTTATTGTTCCTATGTTTACAGCCTGGATGACTCAATCCTTGTACTGTTATTGTTCCTATGTTTACAGCCTGGATGACTCAATCCTTGTACTGTTATTGTTCCTATGTTTACAGCCTGGATGACTCAATCCTTGTACTGTTATTGTTCCTATGTTTACAGCCTGGATAACTCAATCCATGTACTGTTATTGTTCCTATGTTTACAGCCTGGATGACTCAATCCTTGTACTGTTATTGTTCCTATGTTTACAGCCTGGATGACTCAATCCTTGTACTGTTATTGTTGCTATGTTTACGGCCTGGATGACTCAATCCTTGTACTGTTATTGTTGCTATGTTTACAGCCTGGATGACTCAATCCTTGTACTGTTATTGTTCCTATGTTTACAGCCTGGATGACTCAATCCTTGTACTGTTATTGTTCCTATGTTTACAGCCTGGATGACTCAATCCTTGTACTGTTATTGTTCCTATGTTTACAGCCTGGATGACTCAATCCTTGTACTGTTATTGTTCCTATGTTTACAGCCTGGATGACTCAACTCTTGTACTGTTATTGTTCCTATGTTTACAGCCTGGATGACTCAATCCTTGTACTGTTATTGTTCTATGTTTACAGCCTGGATGACTCAATCCTTGTACTGTTATTGTTCCTATGTTTACAGCCTGGATGACTCAATCCTTGTACTGTTATTGTTCCTATGTTTTACAGCCTGGATGACTCAATCCTGATGACTCAACTCTGTTATTGTTCCTATGTTTACAGCCTGGATGACTCAATCCTTGTACTGTTATTGTTCCTATGTTTACAGCCTGGATGACTCAATCCTTGTACTGTTATTGTTCCTATGTTTACAGCCTGGATGACTCAATCCTTGTACTGTTATTGTTCCTATGTTTACAGCCTGGATGACTCAATCCTTGTACTGTTATTGTTCCTATGTTTACAGCCTGGATAACTCAATCCATGTACTGTTATTGTTCCTATGTTTACAGCCTGGATGACTCAACCCTTGTACTGTTATTGTTCCTATGTTTACAGCCTGGATGACTCAATCCTTGTACTTTTACTGTTCCTATGTTTACGGCCTAGATGACTCAACCCTTGTACTGTTATTGTTCCTATGTTTACAGCCTAGATGACTCAACCCTTGTACTGTTATTGTTGCTATGTTCACAGCCTGGATGACTCATCCTTGTACTGTTATTGTTCCTATGTTTACAGCCTGGATGACTCAATCCTTGTACTGTTATTGTTCCTATGTTTACAGCCTGGATGACTCAACCCTTGTACTGTTAGTGTTCCTATGTTTACAGCCTAGATGACTCAATCCTTGTACTGTTATTGTTGCTATGTTTACAGCCTGGATGACTCAACCCTTGTACTGTTATTGTTGCTATGTTTACAGCCTGGATGACTCAATCCTTGTACTGTTATTGTTCCTATGTTTACAGCCTGGATGACTCAATCCTTGTACTGTTATTGTTCCTATGTTTACAGCCTGGATGACTCAACCCTTGTACTGTTATTGTTCCTATGTTTACAGCCTGGATGACTCAATCCTTGTACTGTTATTGTTCCTATGTTTACAGCCTGGATGACTCAATCCTTGTACTGTTATTGTTCCTATGTTTACAGCCTGGATGACTCAATCCTTGTACTATTATTGTTCCTATTTTTACGGCCTGGATGACTCAATCCTTGTACTGTTATTGTCCCTATGTTTACAGCCTGGATGACTCAATCCTTGTACTGTTATTGTCCCTATGTTTACAGCCTGGATGACTCAATCCTAAGATTGTACTGTTATTGTTCCTATGTTTACAGCCTGGATGACTCAATCCTTGTACTGTTATTGTTGCTATGTTTACAGCCTGGATGACTCAACCCTTGTACTGTTATTGTTCCTATGTTTACAGCCTGGATAAATCAATCCATGTACTGTTATTGTTCCTATGTTTACAGCCTAGATGACTCAATCCTTGTACTGTTATTGTCCCTATGTTTACAGCCTGGATGACTCAATCCTTGTACTGTTATTGTCCCTATGTTTACAGCCTGGATGACTCAATCCTTGTACTGTTATTGTTCCTATGTTTACAGCCTAGATGACCTGTTACGGGCAGGAATCAACCACGCAGGGAACGTTGTGATTGTCAACAAGGAGAGCTCCACGTCCAGAGAGGAGGAGACGCTGGCTGACAGTAACACAATTGTCTCTGTACAGACTATATTCAGGTAGATACCTTGCACAGCTCCTATGTTAAGAACACATAACAAGACTCAGGTGTGGTATCTTCCAGCAAAGACTCATGAAAGGTGGGCTCACTAAAATGGTAAACAGCAACAGTTGATGTCATGTTTAGTGTTATGACCAATGGAGATTTTGTGTCCCCAACGTCCCTTGCATGTCTGAAGACGCGACTGAATGGATCAGGTGGTCAGGCTCACTTACTGGATGATTTAATTTCATCTTATCCAAAATGCTTGCATTGGAGCTTCTAACACCATGTACCAATAAGCTGTCACACTCTAAGTAAAAATAACCATATATGGATCTGACTTTAGAATTGGTTCACTGGCACCAATGCTTGTCATAACACAACTCAGTACCTCGAGAGGTCAGACAAAGTACCTGGGTGGATGGCCTGTCATCACACCCTGAGGGCGTGGATCAGTGGTTATAATATCAATCACTGGATTGTCTGGTTCAGACGTGATTATTTGCAGACTGATGTCATATTTCTGAAATATGCCGAGTGCAGCATTAAACTACATTATATTGATGTGATATTATATAACCGAATCACTGTTCCTCAAGACTATGTTACCAAAGCTGCACCAGGTCATTCATTCATTTATTTCCAATGAATATATGGATCAACATTCCTGTAATGCAGAGAGAGTATGCCTTTTCCTCTGATGTCATTGGTTATGCTTTATATAACAGTTAAGTTGGTAGGAAATACTTATCATATGTTATGTTTATGTTATATTCCAGGTTATTCCCAACCGCCAACATTATCACAGAGTTGTCACAAGCTTCAAATATGAGGTTCATGCAGTTCCGGGCCAAGGACAGATATGCCCTCACCATTTCCAAGTTGGAAAAAGTAACTAGTATAACTAAAACAGCAATCATTATAAGCCTAGATCATAAGCAAAGCATACTACACTGATGTCATACTACACTGTCATTCTGAACAGCTTGAAGCTGTTGATTAAAACTTGCATGCCTGTGGTCTCTATATGTTTTTTTGTACTGGGTAAATACGTACCATAACAAACTGTTATGAAATACACGTGTTATGACATAATGCAATTTGACCGGTTGATCTGTGAACCTTTATAGTACTACTTTTGATTGATTGATTGATTGATTGATTGATTGATTACAAACATGTTCCTTATGAAACAATTGTCTTGTAAAAATTATTTGACATAGGATATAAATTTGATATGAAATGGGAAGCCTCTTTTATATCCTATAAAATACACAGTCATGATTTAATTTATATTTATGTTTTATGTGGCTTGAGGGTTTCCTTGAAGTTTTCTTTCAATGCTGCCAAATTGTGGACAAGTTCCAGGTTCACTGAGAGCACTCTGTGTTTGTTTTCAGAAAGAGCGTGAGAGAGGATCCCACATATACTACATGTTCCGACTGCCATTTGCAGCAGGTAATGTGTTCAGTGCCAGTATGCTGGACACGCTGTTGTACCAGGCGTTCGTCAAGGACTATCTCATCACCTTTGTCCGCCTCCTACTCGGCATCGACCAGGCAGTGGGGTCCGGTCATCTTGCCTGTGTAAGTTCAAATGCATGACATTGATTATAATCAACTTCAAGTGGCAAGTACTTGCTCCAGCCTCTGGGAACCCGTGAAGGTCCGGGTTAAAATATTGATCTTCAGTAACCCATGCGTGTCGTAAGAGCCGACTAACGGGATCGGGTAGTCAGGCTCGCTGACTTGGTTGATACATGTCATCGGTTCCTAATTGCGCAGATCGATGCTCATGCTGTTGATCACTGGATTGACTGGTTCAGACTCGATTATTTACAGACCGCCGCCATATTGCTGGAATATTGCTGAGTGTGGCGTAAAACTAAACTCACTCACTCACTCCAGCCTCTGGGGATTCTGGGTTTGAATTGGTACATAGAAACCTATATTGGTGAAAAGAGGTGGCTCAACAGATCAGACTTGGAGTCATTGTGTGCCATTGAATTATGAGTTAATGAAACAAACATGAATTCACACCATTGTTTGATTGTTTACAATGAAATGTACATGAATTCACTCAGTTTTTTTGATGGTTTAGAATGAAATATGCATGAATTTCTTCCTTCATTGTTCGATGGTTTAGAATGAAAGTGACATGAGCCCAATCCCTTTTGGATGCTTCAGTCCGAATTTTGATTTGCCATTCAAAAAGTATAATAACCCGTGAAGATCCAGGTTAGAATTGGTCATCAGCAACCCATGCCGTCATAAGAGGCAACTAACGGGATGACTTGGTTGAGACAAATGTCATCATATCCAGATTGTGATCCATGCTGATGATGTTGATCACTAGATTATCTGGTCCAAACTCTATTATTTACATACAGCCCCCATATGGCTGGAATATTACAGAGTAAAGTGTTACACAACAAACAAACAAAAGAAATGTATCTAGTGGGTTCCATTCCCAGATTTGCCCTGACTGTTTCTAGGATTGTCAGAACCATACCCATGCTCACAGGTTTCATCAGTGTGACATATACATATCTGAGACCAGCATTAATTGATATATTCACCACCACCAGTTGATTAACATGGCATTCTTCCTACTGTCCACCCGTGAAGATCCGAGTTAGAATAGATCTTCATGCTTGTCGTAAGAGGCGACTAACGGGATCAGGTGGTCAGGCTCGCTGACTTGGTTCACACATGTCATTGGTATCCCAATTGCGTACTGTTGCTGGTGATCACTTGATTGTCTGGCCCAGACTCGATTATTTACAGACTGCCGCCATATAGCTGGAATATTGCTGGGTGCAGCGTACAACTCACTCACTCACTTCCTACTGTCCACAGATGAAGATCTCCAAGGATGATCTATGGATACGTACATACGGCCGCTTGTACCAGAAGTTATGCTCAACTACCTGCGAGATTCCTCTCGGCATTTACCGAACCCAGATCCATTCTGGGTCTGAGATTACCTCGGTAAGTGTTCCACGTCTTCATAAGTCTGTGTTTACCCCAAGCTTGTTTATATTGTATCAATTCCTATTTTGATGTAATAGCAGGTTAGTGAAAGCCATTTCTATGTAATTCGTACCTTTTTTTCCCTTTCTGGTCGATAGTGGGAAGATTGTTCATTTTTCTGCATTGTCTTTTGCATGACATTACTGAATGACTGCATTCTTGTAAAACTAGACTTTCAACAATTTCTTGACATGCTGAATTTTATTCTTTTCTGTATAGAGCGGTATGGGTCATTCTCCTGTGAAAGTAAGTTCTGTTTATCCCATGTACTCCCTAGCGGCCAGCTATGTGCAGGTGATCGGCTTAAAGAACCCACCCACTTCCTACACCCAGGTTTAGGCAACAAATATTCTGTAGAAAATCTGGAATATGCTTTGGCCAGGCCAATTTTATTTCTTGTTTTACGGAGCCTATCTTGAAATTTAAAGATGTAAAACAATCTTGTTTATTGAAAATATGCTCTGTTTTTGTTATTCCTGAAGGGTAAAAACCTAAAGACAAATTAACAAAAACTATGTTATTAATTTGGGGGTTTCCTGGGATATCTGTAAAACACAAAGAAATGGTCTGGCCTTATAGTTTGTAGATAAATATATTGGTATATTCAGAAAGGTTTTATTGTTTAAGTATATAAAAACGCTAAAGAATGTATGTTTGTAATATTCTGTGTTCTGTGTATTATTGGTAGTACATTTAATTGGGACATTGAATTTATAACATTGATTAGATATGTTCTTAATTTGTTAATCTAAACCTGTTAATTGATTGATTAGTCAGTCGTAAACACTATGTCCTACCCAAACTTCAGGGTTCAACCCCTAAAGGTTAAGGGTACATTGATCTAATATGGAAGGGTGTAATACATTAACTGAAAAGTTGCTGAAAAAACTAGTTGTACAGCAAATCTCATTGTCTTATACTTCTATTTGTAACCTGGGGCGGTGGGGTAGCCTAGTGGTTAAAGCGTTCGCTCGTCACGCCGAAGACCCGGGTTCGATTCCCCACGTGGGCACAATGTGTTAAGCCCATTTCTGGTGTCCCCCGCCGTGATATTGCTGGAATATTGCTAAAAGCGGCGTAAAACTAAACTCACTCACTCACTCACTCTATTTGTAACTAAGGCTAGCATATGTGCCTGTATTATTTATAATGGAACTTATTGTTGATTTGTTAATTTTCTGGGAACACTACCTTTGGGTGATTTCCTGACTCCTAAACACTTCCCTGTGCAACCAACTGCTGCCACGCCCTGCCACACCCCATCACGCCCCCTGCCACACCCTGCCATCACCTGCACATAGACTGGAATGAGCTGCAGTTTCAGCTCCTAACACATTGTGAACAGTGTGCAGTGGTTGGCGCTTTCACACCCTAACATTTGACTGTTTATGTCTGCTGTTGTGGGCGGTACATCTTGGTAGATTCAGCTTGTGTTGACAAACCTGCAGTCTACACTGCCTATGGCTATTCTCAAGTTGCTGGTGATATTTGTATGTGTACCCCTTGTCTCCACTAGACATTCACTGATATCGACTGTCTGTTAGTTTAAGCACCACGAAGGAGAAATGGTGATATATTTCATTAACATCCTCTAGTGTTAAGGGTAAACAATTTGTACGACAGGTAATTTTTTTTTAGTAAGACAGAATCTAAACATCTGGGCCTAGATTTTCGAAGCTCTCTTAGTGCTAAGATAGTCATAAGTGCCATACATTAACATTAACTTACGACTGTCTTAGCTCTAAGAGAGCTTGGAAAATCTCGGCCCTGCAGTTTTCAGAGCTTTGTTCAGTTTGTTGACTTTCATCTTTTGTGAGTTGAGTATCCTTGACAACCAGGCTGAAATAAACATGGACTTGGAATGGATCGGAATGATTTAGACCCACAACCTTCTTGTCAATGTTTTTTTTTTGTTTCAATACCAATATAAGACAGCAACTGACAATAACTGCTGTTTTTTACTGTCTTTTATTAGCTAAAAAGACAACGTTCATTTTTCCGTGGGAATGTGAGTAGATTTTATCTGATGCAGAGCCTCATCACATATCAGATATCACTTCTTGGATCCTCGTCACCCATTCGCTGTTTCCATCAGTCAGTCTAGTTCACATCACAGTTTTCCACACATGGATTCCATTCTTTACCAACTCAGCTCAGCGGAATCTTCTTCTGTTTTTTTAACCAGCTCACTGTGTCTGGTTGTTGCACTTTGCCTGCAGCGTTTTGTCTACAGGTTCAGACATTTTGCCTTTTGAGACTCTGCTGACTTGTATAGACTCTGAAAGATTCAGAGATAGTCTGTTTACAACCATGAGAATCAGGGAGAATACTGAAGTCATACAATGAAACCTTGTAAATCCAACAGTCTCAATGAAAGAAAATTTCTTGTTACAAATATTTAAAACATAGCAATGACCCCTTTACCATCTGTAGATGCACTCAAAAAATGTTCTTAATACAGGATGGCTAGAATTTTTTGTTTGTTCATATACTATTTTCCATACTTCAGGTTTGAATGTGAACTTTTAAAACAAAAATTAAATTAATAAATCCAGTTTCTTTCTCTTCATTCTTCTGAGGTTATTGTGTTTGAAGTTATTAAGATACATTTTCAACAGGTTTGAATTATAATTATATATTTATATTGAAAATGATTGTAAACATTTTATTTTTTCCCATTTTTGGATTTTATGAATAAAATGTATTCAAAATGTGACAACAGATGAGACTGAAGAACCAAAGGACAATTAATATTCTGAACCATGTCCTGATTGTTAAAATTCATCTCAGTCCTTATACAGTATCTGGAAACTTGTGACATCGACCCTTTGTGTAATGAAATGCTTGATGTAAAGTCATTTAAATAGGTATCTATATCAGCAGTGCTTTAATTCCCTGATTCTCATGTCTAGGAAGATCGGACTCATCACTCCCATAGCACAGTTTTTGTGGAAGTATTCCATTTGTGAACACCATGTTTGAATGCTGCCACAAACCTCTCACGTTTTATTTCAGTTGGAGTCTGTTTGGTTTGTAGATTTGCTACGATTTGGCTAACTTTATAGGCTATTTACAGCTTATTGAGTTGCATATAACACTGTCCTTATACTGCAGTCATCAACATGTGTCTCTCGGTCGGGATCAGTCCGCTCTCAATCTCGCGTTTAGAAATTCCTTTGTAAGTATACATTTATACTGTGTGCGCTTGCTCTTACTAATAATCCATCCTTCCTCTGCCAACCCATTCACACCCCGACTCTCTGTCCCCTGACTGTCTCCGTATACCACCACATGGCGTGGTAATACATAATTCACTCTGTTGTACTTCAGAACATCTGCTTCAGGGTATATCTTTGATAAAATGTTCAAACATGTTATCCTGACAACAACTTTTTGTGCAGTATTTTAGTTTTCAAACAAATCCTTTTTGACGAATGAAGGATCCTTTTCCAGAAACAAATTTTTCAGCGTAAAGGAAACTATTGCTGTGAAATACAATTGTTTCAAGAAACATGAATATTCTTTTTGACACAATATTTGATAAGCATGCACTTAATGACCTACAATTGCAGATTGTTATATTTCCTCATGAAGAGTCAAGAAGAGCTGATTATTCTGCCCCCCACACCTCCTACCACACACACACACTAACTTCCCCTCCCCACATCTCCAGCCTCTCCCCCCTCTGTTTTACAGTTGTCCAGCATGATCACATGTACAATGTGGACACCTCATCATATCAAGTGCATCATAGACATACCAGACCTCACAAACAATCATGTTTAGTCCATCTTCATTAAACCTGACAGGGTGCGATTTGATACTTTGTACTTCCCAACACAGATGAAACTCATTAATCGCCAAGTCAATAGCACTAATAAAATTCATAAATAGTCCCTGTTCAAGGATGATTTAGGTACCAACCTTGCAAAATTAACATTAGATGTTCTTTATGTTCCTCTACAATAGCCTCGGTCATCTTAAACAAAGATCTTGAAAAATTGTCTATTCAAAATGTGAATTTCGTACATAAAACACTGACAGAAAATATTTGTAATTAAGGGGCGAATACAGCTTTTTGAGAAAGGAGGGATGCACAGTTCAGAAAGGGGGGGGGGGGGATGCACAGTTCATTTTCATCTGTTTTCACAAGAGTTTCAATGGTCTTTTAACAAACTTTCAGGACAAAGGGGGATGGGGTGCACACCTGCACCCCTCTGGATCCACCTATGTAATTTTTTAGACAAAATGAAAATTGCAACCTGTGATATGTACCAGAGATAGTAATCTTTGTGACAAAAGTTTTATAAAAACAAAATGAAAGGCAAGTACATCTGGTCTATCACAAAACCTACCAGCATCAGTCCCTATGCCATATGTGTTAACCTTCAAAACAGAAACTGATGTTTACAATAAAAGTTTCTGTATGGACATAAATTAAAAAGGTCCACTCTAAGGGATTACTTTGAGCCAGAAAAATCAGCATTACTTAATGATAACAATAAAAATGAGAATATTTATAACACGCCTTTTCCAGGCTAGATATCCTGCTCAAAGCGCACAATCTGATCATTATTACCCCGGATAGCTCAAGCTAACTGTTAGGCGCGAGAGTAGCCTCGAGAAGGTTAATAGTCTCGCTACTTATTTCACCGGATACCCATTTCCTGCTGGGTGAACAATTGTGAACAAACTCACTTGCCTAAGGTGAGATCACATGTAACATCACCTGCAGACTTTGAACACATACTTTATTACCTGTATTGAGAAGATGATTTAGCATTCAGAATGTATGATCTAATTGTGTGGTCTACAGTTCATGGCCAAACCATGATCTTAGGGACAGCATATAATGCACAGATTACAGACCAATGGCAGAGCTTTGTGAAACAGATGAAGTGCAGTAAATGTTGAAAATTATTAATGAAAGATATCTGTTGTATAGGTATTAATATTATGGCTGGGGTGGTAGGGTGGTTAAAGTGTTCGCTCATCACCCCAAAGACCCGGGTTCGATTCCCCACATGGATACAATGTGTGAAGCCCATTTCTGGTGTCCCCAGCTGTGATATTGAGGAATATTGTTAAAAACGGTGTAAAACAAAACTCACTCACCCACTAATATTATGGCCATGATGCTTTCATTAAATAATGCAGACTGTCTTCTTGTGACTGAACAAGTGAGGAGAGTTGCTCCTTGAGACAGGTTGTGAACCAATAATCTGTACAACCACTGGAGCAACTGGCAGTCAGTGCCATGGTTGTGAGTGAGTGAGTGAATAAGGTTTACACCACTTTTAGCAATTGTACCCATGAGGGGAATCGAACACAGGCCTTGAGCATGACGAACAAACGACATTATGTTGCCAATTAGTTCAACCAGGATTCAGATCTTACTCATCAATACCAAACTGCAGGTGATTTTCATCCATACAGTATTAGACTAGTTGGTTATTGTTGGTTTAAACTATATTTAAACATCCAGGCTAGCCAACCAGCCCCAAGTGATGCAAGGCGAATAGTTCCACATGTCCCCTCTCCTCCTTTTATGCAGATCACACATTCAGGAACAAACTTTCCATGCTGCAAATTAAACAGTATACATTTATTGTGAGCAAAGTCATCAATTAATGTTGATATTTCACTCAGTTTCATTCATACAAAGTCATCAGTCAACCTAAACAGGCAAATTTGAAAATTGCACCCTGCTGAGGATCATTTCATGAACATCACCAGAGCTACACATTTCAAACTCTTGTCATCCATGAATTTCATCTGAGCTTCTAATCTTATACTGCAAAATATATATTCGCTGACGTTGAGGGTTAAGGCAGATGTTATGGCAGTTATCAAAGAAAATGGTAGAAACTACACCATTCAGACCTTCTGCTCTAGCTTTCTTCGCCTTTGTGCTGTATGAGTTTATCTAGAAATCACTCTGGCTATCAGCCACATATATATGTGTGTATATATTCTCACTAGCGTACATGTTAAGTGTATGCTTTACTATCTTCAAGTGTAACGTGAGTGTTTCTTGAGTGTTATCTATACTCTTCATATTTCATAACTCTATCTTTTTCTTACCTGACAAGTGTAGTATAACAAGACAAATATTACATCTGTCTCACTGAAAATGTTTCCTTGCATAAATTGTTAAGAAGTAATTTTTCTACAGATATTTCCCAGATGGACAACAAGCCTTTATTGGCCCTAATCTCACAAATTAAACCAATATTTCCATACAGTGTGTTTCTCCCTATCCCCCTCTGTGTGATACGTGTGTGAGTTCATCACGTGATCCCATGTGATATCTGCCTATGTTCCATAACATGCATCATATCATAATAATTGAATAAATATCTTCAATATTTGGCATGCAGTAAGAGTAATATAACTATATTTATGGATAGGGATGTTGATGCTGGGCTATTGAAGTACATATATACAGTAAACTACATTTGTAGTGAACATGCTTATGACGGATATAACATCTGTATTTTTAGTCTCAGCAATTGCTTTACTTTTTAGTCGAAATGCATAAGATAAACTATGCTTATAACACATTAAAATTGGGGGTCCTTGAATTTCTGTTAAAGGAAGTTTACTGTATATGTACTAGAATATTATTAGAGGTGTGTGTGTGTGTGTGTGAGAGAGAGAGAGAGAGAGAGAGAGAAAGAGGGAGTCGCAGAGAGAGAGATAGAGCGACAGAGAGAGAGAGAGTGAGAGAGAGAGGAAGAGCGACAGAGAGTGAGTGAGAGAGAAGAGAGGAAGAGAGAGAGAGCGACAGAGAGAGAGAGAGAGAGAGGAGAGAGAGAGAGACAGAGAGAGAGGAAGAGGAGCCAGCAGAGAGAGAGAGAGAGAGAGAGAGAGGAGAGAGAGAGAGACAGAGAAGAAAGAGTGAGCGACAGAGAAAGAGAGAGAGAGAGAGGAAGAGTGAGCGACAGAGAGAGAGAGAGAGAGAGGAAGAGTGAGCAACAGAGAGAGAGAGAGAGAGGAGAGAGAGAGAGAGAGAGAGCAGAGAGAGAGAGAAAGAGAGAGCGACAGAGAGAGAGAGGAGCAACAGAGAGAGAGAGAGAGAGAGAGAGCGACAGAGAGAGAGAAAGAGAGAGTTTGTGTTTGTGTGTATGTGCCAAGCAAATTCAATATATGATAAGTGCCCACATACACTTAATTTCTGATACATTCATCTTCATCTTAGTCCATGAAAACTGGTGTATAAGTTTGTTGAATTCTTAATACAATTATATGTCCATTGGGAGGTGTTACTTCTACCCTAAGTCAGCTGTTATTTAGACTCCCAGACTAGACTGTAATAGCATGTGTATCTTGTTAGAGGAACAAACAACGCACTGGCAATAAGATGAAACTTCCACCAGTAAGGGGACGTATTCACTCAGTGAGTAGCCAGATCAAAGGCATGCATTTGGGTTGCTGTGGAAACACAAGCCAATCAGATGCATGGATTGACATTGCAGTGGAAACACAAGCCAATCAGATGCATGGATTGAAGTTGCTTTGGTAACACAAGCCAATCAAAGGCATGCATTTGGGTTGCTGTGGAAACACAAGCCAATCAGATGCATGGATTGAAGTTGCTTTGGAAACACAAGCCAATCAAAGGCATGCATTTGGGTTGCTGTGGAAACACAAGCCAATCAGATGCATGGATTGAAGTTGCTTTGGAAACACAAGCCAATCAGATGCATGGATTGAAATTGCTGTTGAAACATGAGTCAATGAAAAGCATGCATACAGGTTGCTGTGAAAACTCTAACCAATCAGATGTCTTTCATTTACATAATGCTGTGGAAACATAAACCAAACAGATGCATGCATGCATTCAAATTGCTGTGGATTACTGCCAGTCAGATGCATGCATGTTTTAAGTTTGCTGTGGAAACAATGTTTTCAGCCACATCAAACAAATTTATTGAAATTGCTGTGTAATACAGGCTTGTATTCAGGTTGACATGGGAACAGATACAAAGCTAAGAGTGAAAGATATAAGTGTATGTTGTGTAATCATAATACTGCAACTACCCCACCTCAGGTAAGTTGACTGCAAGAGATAATTACTGGAGAGGATAACAAGTAAGAGCGTTACAAATTGTCATATTTCCTCCTCACATAAGTATGCAGAATGAAAGATGTTTATCCCTGCCCTCTGACAAACATCAGCTACATAAAAACTTGCAGAATTACAACTCTGTGTGTGTATTCTCTTCTGTATTTCCTGGATGAAATAAACCACATGCTTTGTCCTGCAGTCATGTTTCTTGTGAACAAAATCAACAAGAAACCTTTCCATCATCCTTAAAAAGAGGGCAGTAGGGTAGCCTAGTGGTTAAAGCGTTGGCTCGTCACACCGAAGGCCCGGGTTCAATTGCCCACATGGGTACAGTGTGTGATGCCCTTTTCTGGTGTCCCCACTGTGATATTGCTGGAATATTGCTAAAAGCAGTGTAAAACCCAACTCACTCACTCACTTGAAAAAGCACTAAGAGTACAACTATATCATAGGCATCTGTTATGAATTTGTCAAGTGATAATGTTCCTCTTTTACAAAATGTATACATAATGTAAGAGGCGACCAACGGGATCAGGTGGTCAGGCTCGCTGACTTGGTTGACACATTGTCATCTTATCCCAATTGCATAGATTGAGCTCATGCTGTTGATCACTGGATTGTCTGGTCCAGACTCGATTATTTTACTGACCACCTCATATATCTGGAACATTGCTGAGTTCAGTGTTAAACAAGAAACAAATATGAAAATATAAAATATATATGCAAGAATAACATGCAAAGAAACTCCCACTAACATTTTTTAAAAGGTTTAGAAGAAAATCTAATAATAAATTTCCTAACGGCACATTAAAAGTGAAAGGTTCTTGTTTCCTATGCTCTCAAACTTTCAGACCACATAAAGGGAGTCCAGTTTCTTAGCTGTTCACTTGTACAGTTTTCCCTGTACATTTGTTTGTTCTGATTTCAATCTAATTTTCTCCATCTATGCCTAAAGGAAGTGTAATCTAATATTTAGAAATAATCACATTTTGTCTGTCTGCCTCGGAGCAATATTTTTATGACCTATATAAAACATCCAATGCAGAACTTTTAAGAACACTTAAATATAGAACTCTGTCTTGGCAAATAACTTTGCAGTTATTGATAATCAGTTTGGGATTTCATGGAAAAGTAAGAGAATAGACTATAAGCAATAAATGTTTATTTCTCTCATGTTAATGTTTTATATTCGTCAACGCCAGAAAACATACAGTCTCTTTCACAGATTTTCTTACACAACAGCTTGGCTGACTGACTGAGCAATATTCCAGCAATATCACGGCGGGGACACCAGAAACATGCTTCACACATTGTACCCATGTGGGGAATCAAACCCGGGCCGTCGGCGTGACGAGCGAACGCTTTGACCACTAAGCTACCCCACTGTCCCCACAACGGCTTGAAAGGCAATACAGTTTTGAAAATAACACAAAGGTATCACAGAAAATCTGTGATGACACCAGGTGTGACCCTCGTGTCTTTGCAAGAATGAACGATTAAAAGAAAATATTTTGAGATGGCCTCTGACTCAAAATGCTTCACAGTATAATAAATCATGACAAGACGGGTGTGTGGTCGAAACAAGCCCTCTGATTGGTGTGCTTGTAAATCTGCTCATTCTTCATTAATTCGCAGGAATTTTTAATTTCATTCTCTCTTGACTTGGAAATGTTAGAATTTTCTTCATCTCTCCTGACTTGGACAAATCAGAATCCATTTGTGACCAGATCGTTTGGTTGAGGGTCAAAATCAGCTTTCTTTCAATCGACTTGCAGAAATAACAATAAAGAATTGGAAGGTGTCATGAGTGGTGATCGATAGGCCAATCATCCATGAATGTGTTTACATTAAGTATTAATCGATTGCATGCGATGGTAGCATAGCAATGGGCAGGTGGGTGGGTATTACACCGAAGTGTCCGGCCTTGTCATGATTTATTGCACTGTGAAGCATTTTGAGTTGGGGTCATCTAAAACCAATTTGATCTTTAATCCTTGCAAAGACACGAGGGCCTGTGGATGAATGTGAGTTTCCCAATCAAATGCTCCTGTCTGTTTATTACTGAAACAATCTCATGTAACCATCACTGCAGGAACAATGAATAATGAGAGTTGTTTGAGCCTATGAATTCATGACGCATTACTGCCAATACAATGGAAGCTATGGACATTTAGCAGATAGCAGCCAGTCAACATGAGCTAAATATATTATACTCAGAGAGATTTCCTGACAGTAGTTTGCACTGTTGTCTTTGCCCCTATGGGTATTATATATGAATCTATTTAAATGAATCTGAGTTTATATGGGGCGTAAGAGGCGACTAACGGGATCGGGTGGTCAGGCTCGCAGATTTGGTTGACACATGTCATCGTATCCCAATTGTGGAGATCGATGCTCATGCTGTTGATCACTGGATTGTCTGGTCCAGACTCGATTATTTACAGACTGCCGCCATATAGCTGGAATATTGCTGAGTGCGGCGTGAAACTAAATTCACTCACTCACTCACTCATATAGTGCATTGCAATCTCTGTCAAGCCAGAGAGAAAGGAGGATGAATGGATGGAGAAGAATCGCATTCACTTCATCC
Source organism: Haliotis rubra (assembly GCF_003918875.1). Classification (NCBI taxonomy): domain Eukaryota; kingdom Metazoa; phylum Mollusca; class Gastropoda; order Lepetellida; family Haliotidae; genus Haliotis; species Haliotis rubra. The sequence continues at coordinate 1,328,180 of NW_025766448.1, forward strand.
TGTGATTATTTGTTACAGAGTTAATCAGTTTCATCAATGTAAAGGTTCATGGACCATCTTGGTGGTGTAGTGGATAGTGTGTCTGCCAAGAGTGCAGATCAATGGTTCAGTCCCCAGTGTTGTATTTGTCAACCTCAATGGTGATCAGCGTCAGGGTCAAACATGGAGTAACGGGCTCAGTGTCAGTATATACTATGTCTGTGTAGGGTAGCCATTTTAAAACTACATGGTATCTCAACAGGCCAACACTATAGCATCCTTGATTATCTCCAGGGAATATGTTCTGTTAATCTCCACTAGTACCCTGGAGATTTTCGAGGATGGCACTATAGTAATACGAGCGTGGATCCAGGCTATTACCATTAAACATGCGTTCAACATTTTCACCCCCAAATTTTCATAATGCTGAAACAAACTTTTATTTATTTTTCAAATCTATGTTTCTCAAAGTATGCAAACTGAAAAGCCTTTTTAGATTTAAAAGAAAAGTAAATAACAATATTGACTTTGTTGTTTTAAATAAGAATGTTAACAGTTGCATGTCCATGGTTGCATGTCCATGAGTCATTGTGACAGTGTGTATTATGGCCTCACATTGTTTTGACAACATTCATTTTAAAAATGTCTACATCTACTTCCTGTTCTTGGTTAAAACAATGTGGCTAAAACAAGGAATGGTAAGGAGATTTCAAAAGACAGATAACATTTACTGCACCATTTCAAAATATCAGATTACAATATAGTTCGCCTGCAGTGGTTGAAACTTTCATTAACATGATGGTCTATCGTGGTCTAAACGCATTGCAGCAGTTAATAGTTCAAAAGTGCGCTATGCAGATTTGTAATTTATTTTGATGACATACTCCTTTTGTATCATGACCGCACATAAAAAAGGAGTGTTTTGCTCTGCGATTATTGCATTGCCAGCATGTTATTTACCAATCAGCAAGAATATTATATTCAGCTAGCTAATAACCTGGTTTCTGAACTTGCATCATGCATATATGTTTTAACATCGAAGACTGTTTAACGATTTAGAAAATCTCTATGTAAAATATTAGAACTGAGTAATGATATATCATTATTTAAATAATTGTGTGTGTATAAATTACTACTATTTAATATTTTCGTTGAACTGTTTTTGAAGAATTGGAATAAAATATTTTTCAAAGAAAATGTAAAATGTAAACACATTGTTTATCAAATGTCTGCATAAATTTTAACTGTTTTTTTGGTCATGTTTGAACTTTTGAAATGAAAGATTATCCGTTTAATTACACTGTCTTATAGATTCATTCCCACTATAGATTTCATAATTGTGTACTGATAGAATACAAGATGAAGGAACACCTAGAAAGGAAGCGTTGCCATGACATTCGTCTCCCATTAGCTCACCACCAGAACTGTGGTGTTTCTGCTACAGAATTGAAGTAACTTTAAGGTTGTTTTCACTAAAATTCAAAGCAGTGCAATATACATCACTTGTGCAATATATAGTTTACTCAATTACTATTTGCACATGAAAAGTGGTAACGTTTAGTGGAGCCTTCCTTTCAATTTGTCAGTCACATTCAACTCAGCAACAGATCAATGGAAGGGAGATAACTCTGGGGTTACTGTGTAAAGACTGTTTTCCTCTGACTATTTCTAGGCAATTTATACAAGATGGGAATTGGAATGAAAATTCAAGGTCTCTCTCCTTGGCGCTTTATGTATTTTCAGACAAAATCTAAATTATTGTGCCAAACCTAAAACATTTCAATCCTGGATAAACTGCACCAGTATTTGTCAATGTTCTGATGCACTAGATATCATAATCATGCTCTGTGATTGAATGTGACTGCAATTTCTGTGTTCCTTTATTTGTTTGTATCGGTATATTGAAAAAAATTATATACTTCCATATAGATATTAAGGACAATGCAATTGTACCAGGCCTTTATGCTTTAATTGAAGCTAATAAATTTAGTAAGCACATAAATTAACCCTGGAACAACATGAGATGAAATATTGATCCCCACATGAAATAAGCACACTGACTAGGGGTCTCATACAGCACAGAAATGGTTCACTCCTAACTCTGCAATACCTGTAGGTGTCCTTAAGCATGGGAGACGACCAGGAAGAGGGGGTGCTGGGAGCTCACCTTACTCCTGAGAGGCAAGAAATTATCCAGATGGTCAAGTGTCGCATGCAGTCGCAAAATCTACCCATTGAAGATTATGGTTCGTATTTCTAGTCTTTGTCTCCTGGTTGAATATGTCTTCCAAAGACATTATCATTCGCATTTATCTTTAACATAGGGACTATTATTAGCTGAGCTTAGTAAACCTAAATAATTTTAACAAGATTCTGGCTGCTCAATCCTAAAGCTGTTTCATATCCAAAGTGAAATCCGGGTTAGAATTGATCTTCAGTAACCCATGCTTGATGTAAGAGGTGACTAATGGGATCGGGTGTTCAGGCTCACTGACTTGGTTGACACATGTCATTGTGTCCCAGTTGCACAGAATCGATGCTCATGCTTTTGATCATTGGATTGTCTGGTCCAGTATCGATTACTTACAGTCTGTGGCCACAGCTGGAACATTGCAGAGTGCGGTGTTAAACAACAACCAATCAATCAATCCAGAAGGTTTCACGGATGATCACATTTTGTGTTTGCCTTGAAAAATGCATTAACATCCTATGATATGTTGCAGATGAAGTAAGTGACAAGCGAAACTCAATCTCCTATGTGATCATCAACCCCAGCTATGATCTCAAGTTGGAACTGGATGACATTGTGTAAGTAGTTGTGGAAGACGTTGTGGGAGTGGTGTGTTGTACCACCAACTAGATGACATTGTGTAAGTAGTTGTGGAAGACGTTGTGGGAGTGGGGTGTTGTACCAAAAACTAGATGGCATTGTATATGTAGTGGAGAAGGAAGATGTTTTTGATCTGTGATATGAAGCTGGTACTCAATATTGCCACAAGTAATTATCTCTGAAAATTAAATGAGGCAGAGGTTTTCCAGAGAGATTGACAGAGATGTTAAGACAAACTAATACTATTTCTTTCCTGGTCATACAGTTACTGGTCACTTCAAGTTGTTTTTGTGGCCAAGTTTTGAAAGTATAAACCATAGCTGTAGCAAAAAGAAGACAGGTTGTTATGTAGCAGCTGTGGAATTCTGGGCAGGAATTGGTCTAAATTACTAGGATTTCAGTATGTGACAGCAAACTGATGCGGATGGTCAAATCTTTGACTTTGTTGAAGACATATCTTTGTGCCCTGTTGGACATTGTTTATAGTATCAATGACTGTGTCTCTGGAACATCACAGCGTTAAACAACAGTCTTTTTCTATAAAACTGAGAATTTCTTTCTGTTAATTCCACCTGCATCAGTTTCAAAGACTGCAACTAATTTCTCTCCTTTTCACAGGTATCTAATCCGACCAAGTTCCCTCTCTCCCCAAGCATCACCGCTTACAGATGAGAGAAGGTTGTTACCAGGCATGAGAGAAGATCCAACAGGAGCAGACAACTCTGATCAACTGTCAGGAAGTAAAGGAGATCGCCCAGGACCAAATGGGAAGCCCAAGTCAGAAACTGTCACTTACGCTGACAACAGTCGGGTATGCTGTTCCTTTGTGGTCTGGCAAAGTACCATTTAAGAATATCACTAACTTTCACATTGTTTCCACTAAAATTGAAAGCAGTGTAATATACATGAGGCCAGAATAATTTTATTTCTTGTTTTACGGATTTTTGTCCTCAGAAAACCTAAAGGCAGGAGAGGAAAAAAAAATTTAAAAAATCCCCAATCAAAGTAATATTCCTTTCAAATGCTAAAAGTATTTTTTTTTGCGCCAATATATGAAGTGTGTATGGGGCAAAAATCAATAAAAAAAGGGGTTTTATGGTAAGTTTACACTTTTGGCCAATACAAACATGAGGATTTTATATTATGAGCGGGGAAAATTAATTTTTATTTTTTTCTTATTCTTTAAAAAATACAACCGGCGGATCCGTAAAACAAGAAATAAAATTGGCCTGGCCTTATTTGTTCAACTTACAGTTTATGGATTACTATTTGCTCATGAAAAGTGGTAACGTTTAGTGGAGCCTTCCTTTCAATTTGTCAGTCATATTCAACTCAGCATCAGATCATTGGAAGGGAGATAACTCTGGGGTTACTGTGTAGAGACTGTATTTCTAAGCAATTTATATGAGATGGGGATTGGAAGGAAAATTCAAGGTCTCTCTCCTTGGTACTTTATGTATTTTCAGACAAATCTAAATTATTGTGCCAAATCTAAAAAATTTCAATCCAGGATAAACTGCACAAAATTAGCAGCGTTCGAAAGCCTAGTAGTTAAAGTGTTTGCTCGCCATACCGACAGGTTCGAATCCCCACATTGGTACAATGTGTGAAGCCCATTTCTGGTATCCCCTGCCATGATGTCACTGCAATATTGCTAAAAGCAGCGTAAAACCATACTCACTCATTCCTCTTGGTTGCCCCATCCCGAACCAGAGTAAGAAAGGCCTCCTGCAGCTTATGCTTTTGTATAAAGTAACTTGTTGGATCAGGTGTTCAGAATTAATGACTTGGTGGATTGCATGCCATTGTACCCAAGAAAGATTTTTACTCATAGCATCTATCACTAGTTTGTCTGTGCAGTTTATTTTCTGCCTGGTGACATACAGCTGGCTTTATCGCTTCAAACACTTTCAACTTGTAATTTTGTCCCTGAAAGACTGATGTATATTTTGTTCAGAAAGAATGTATTTGAATTCATGGAAGACAAATCGAAGCAGCAACTGTTTTCATTTATGCAATTCATTATACACTTTGTCATGTTCCGCTCCCTGTAGATTCCCGTGGTGTACTACGACTCTGATGAGGAGGAGGAAAATGTTGATGAAACAAGTCCTGTCTGTCCAAAAATAAACATCATCCAAGGATCACCATCAGTTAGTCGGACAAGCAGTTTCACACAAGAAGCTGATGACTTCAAGCAACAGGGATTTAAAGATGGTCTGCATGGGACTGTGGTATGATAAACCCCAGCTCAACAGTGGATTTGCTTTTCAAGGCTCTAGGAGTCTACAGCAGGTGCAACTGAACAGCTGTGTCTGTGTCAGGGGAATGTGCTGCTGGAGAAAGTAGTGGAAGAAGTGGCATTTTGTGGTAGAGGAAATACTCCTGAGAGGAGTCATGTTGCATACTTGATGAAGTCATCATCGGAAAGGAAGACATGATTACTTCCAGAAAGAAGAGGGAGAGCAGTGGTGTGGTTCTGATTTATCAGAAGATGATATGTGTATCAGGAGGAATTTGATGCTAATTACTAGTACGTGTTTGAAGGTTTCATGGAGTAAAAGTGCAAGTGAAGTCATTTGTGGAAGAGCTGCGTTCCATGAAGATGTAGGCTGGTGATTGTGACCTGTGCATCATCCATACAGGATACCTGTTACCAACAATTGGATGACTTCTAAGAAGATGAAAATCTTTTGTTAAAGACCACAACTTAACCATTACTCACACAACATGGATGTTGGGTTAGGAGGAGTTTGAATGTTCAACATACACAATGGTATTGTTTCTGGAGCAACAGGACTACTTTCTCCACATGGGATTAAGTGTAGCGAGGGACAGTATCTTTCTAACCAGTGTAAGAAAACACATTGATGGTGCTACAAGCTATGAGGGTATATCCCCTCAACTGAAGATGGTAAACTACATCTCTGTGTGAGATACTGTGAGTGATAAACCATTGTGGATCAAGTTTGTGAAGGATGAAATTATGAAGGAAATCCTTTGAAGTTGTTTTGAAGAGTGTGCAATTATGACAGTGATCTCAAGTTGTTTTGAAGGATGTGTAGATAATGTTTTGAGATTTTTTAATGATGTGCAATGTTGAGGTCATCTTGTGTTATTATGGGCAGTGTGAAACATTGAGGATTATGTTCAAGTCTGTTTACAAAGGAAGTGCAATTTTGAAGGTGAACAGAGATTTATGGTGAGCTTTAAGAGAGCTGATGTTTGCTTTAAAAGGTAATGATGAGTCACACAATAATGAACATCCTCATTTAAATCAGATGTTTTACTCTGAAGTATTATATTTCTGAGATCTGAGGTTGCAGCAGATGAGGTGAGGTGAGGTGAAATTGGGTTTAACATCGTGCTTGAGAATATTTCGCTCATATGACGACGTGCATGCGTGTGTATGTGTATGTGCGTATTGCACTAGCCCAGCTTAAGCTGGTTTTATAGTGCTAGCCCACTGGGATACCACGCCGCAGTGAAGCATGAATACCCCACTCAGACACATTATACTGACTCCGAGCCGACCAGTCCTTGTTGTACCCATTAATGCCGAACGCCATGCATGGACCAACAAGTACCATATTTTAACGTATTTTGGTATGACGCGGTCGGGGATCGAACCCGCGACCTTCCGCTCTCTGGGTTGACGCTCTAACCACTACACCACGGAGGCGGTCTGCAGCAGATGAAGCTTTAGCGATATGACATGACTGTCGTATCTAAATATGGATGAGTGAGTTCATGAGACATCTATACTTACCACTGTGATTCAGAACGTTTAAGGGTGCTGGGGTAGCCTAGTGGTTAAAGTGTTCACTTGTCACACCGAAGAGCCTAGTTTGATTCCCCACATTGGTACAATGTGTGAAGCCCATGTCTAGTGTCAGCTGCCGTGATATATTGCTGGAATATTGCTAAAAGTGGCATATTACTCACTCACTCATAATGTTTGGACATAACAAAATTTATAAAATATATAGATTGATGCTGGCATAGCCATTTACATCAAGGACTGGTCATTTAAGTTCATGTAAGTTTGCCTGAATGCTTCGCTCACTTTCAGCAAGACTACAGAAGCTTCAGCAAAGATTGGTTGAAGTTCACCTGATGCAACCTTCTTAGGATGTGTGACATTTTTATTCAGAGAGTAAATTTAATCATAGAAAAAGATCTGTTTGTTAAAGATTGGAGAAAATTGCAATAACAGAAGTACTTGATTGGCTACTGTAACAATGATACATGTTTGTTTCAAAGGACTTGAAATTAACTGTGACTTAATGACCAGATGAAACAAGCGGCCAATATGAAGTTGAAATGGTGCTACACCATGCCCTGGAGTGAATGTCACATGTCCATGCAGATAGTTTCTGTGTGTTTGTTAATGGCTCTATCAAGACTTTGTTACATTTTCCGATATATGTTAAATGTTACCAGAAGCAGTTTTCGCTGACACGTCCTGACACAAGTTTGGATGTTCCGAATACGTGAAGAGCTGATTCTTTAAGAACACAATATTAAACATCCAAGTTCCTTTCACATGACACTTTATTGGTGCAAACCTCGAATTTGTGGACAGTGGTGAGAAGACAGATGCAAGAATCCACACAGGGAATTTGATTGGAAGAACTTCTAAACAATTGGATTCAGTCATTGGCTCAGAAAGGATGAATGTCTTGTCAGACCTTTGCCACTTTGAACGTAAGTGTGGAGAAGTCAGCATTATGAAGTGGACGCTAGCTGCTGTACAGATCCTGTACCCCTGAATCTAGTGACTTCCATGGCCTTGGTTGTGATAAAGCCTTTCGTTGTCACTGTTGCTGCCTTTGGGAGAACGGCTTTGCCATCTGAGCTCCTATTACCAAGGCTACTTTAATATTGGCATACCACAGAATGTATCATTGCATACCATTTGACAAGGTATAATTCTTTATGTCTTCTTTCTGTGGCACATCACTTTGAAAATATTGAAACTGCATCATGTAACTGTAAGATCTGAAAAATATTCTAGAATCCTACTCATAGAATGTTTATCAGTATGGTGTAATGGACAAGAACAGGGCTCACTTGCACAAAGTGATCTTAGTGCTACTTTGATTGTAACTGCTGTTCTCCAACATAGGCTTAAGATAGTTGTGGTGCTAAGATCGCTTTGTGCAAGTGGGCCCAGTACTGTCTGAAGTCAGGTAATGAAGGTACATAATTGATAATGTATCATCTTGGCCTTGTTTCCTTGGAGTTCATGACATCCAGGACTACTGTGGTTCCATGAATCCTCAGCATCTTGCTGGGATGTTTTTTCATGCATGTGTTTTCTCTATTAAGGTCTTTATATGAACTTCATGAAGGAGAAAGCCTTTGGTGCAAGGTATCTTTCCTCACAATTTTAAATGTTTAAAGCAATTTTGAATTATTTATTAAGGTACAAGTAGTCATACCAGAACAGTCTGAAGTTCTAGTATAGAGGGTGAGGTATGGTATCAACAAGAGTAATTTTTCAGGAAGCTATATTGGAAATAGGAAACTTCTCTTCATGTTAGAAAAGGATTGTTTGCCATCTTAGAATACAGCAAGATCTAATGATGTTTCAAGTGTGAGAGACTGGAGTCTTTGTAAAGCTTGGAGCAACTGAAGCATGATGAAGAACTTTGGGGCTATCATTCTTCAAGCTGAGAACAACTGAACAACTGTTCTGTGTGCAGGTGATGAACACTAGATCATGTTGAGTTGAATTGCTCTGGTTCATCATATTTCTTTGACGCCAACGTGTACTTCAACAACCTGTTTGATTAACCTGCTGTGGAGTGTAGTGGTATAGCTCCCTCACTCATCAGTCTGTTTAAATGAAACGTCTATGTACGTCATATGATGTGCTTGGTGTGTGTGTGAGTGAGAGAGACAGAGAGACAGAGAAAGAGGGAGAGAGAGTACTTGTGACCTTTGCCCTATAAATACATGCACAGATCTGTAGACTGAAGTGGACAGTTACAGTATTGAGTCTGTCATCTTCTGAATGTTCATTGTTGTTTGTTTACACCACGTTCAACTTTTGTAGAAATTGATTCAACATCTTTAAAGCTTTGACTCAAATACACTTCTCTGCCTGAACATCTGACCTACATAGATGTTGGCGTTATATAAGGACAAACTTTATGGATGAACAATTTCTTCATTCATGTGGTGCGACATTCCAAGAATATGTATCGAACATCGCTCCAACTGAATGAAGAAGTTGTACCCATAAAGTTTGTCCTTATCTGACTCGCCAACTTCTAAAAAAGCCACTCAAAGAAGTTGTCATTAGGTGACCTTTTCAGTCATTGCCCATGCTTGGTAATTTGCAATACAGGTAAGGGACAAATTCCATGCAGCATATCTGATTTCTGTCCATCAAAAACAATTTGGAACATAGAGTTTGTTTATCATAAGTAAACAATGCAGGCCACAACTGACTTTAGTTTATTTCATATGACTAGTTGTTTCTATTTTATATGACTAGTGTCATGGCACCAAAACAAGGAATGTATGGTATATATGTGTTTATGGTATAGATATTTTTTGCATTAGTATTTCATTAAAAGTGAAGTTCCTGATATGTTGGTGGTGATAAAATTAAGCCCAATTTCTTTGTAGAGAGCTGACATTGTATTAGCTTAAAACAAAATCCTTTGATGAGGCAAATTTGGCCCTGGTTATCTGAAGCAACCTTCTATGGAGGTTTGTCAGACGTTCAGACAGAGAGGTAATGCATCCAAGTGGAAGATTCTGAGGAGCCTGCCAGAGAACGTGATGGCACCAAGATACATTATGACCTCGGGGACATTAGATAAAACCTCCACTTGAGATCTTTGCTCAAACAGACTCCTGGAGAGCATCACACTGCTGCAAAAGTTGCTTGGATTTTAAATACAGAAAATGATTTTTTCCTAAACACCTATAATGATAAAAATATGAATCTCTTTCAATGTTTTCTATATGATTATTATGATGCATGCATCATATTTATTCATTACATTCAAACAAGCGTCCTACATTGTGAGTTGATGCTATTTAAAGCAGAATCTATTTCAGTATGTTATGTATGGCAGGTCTCTGTACTTACAAATCGGAAATTGTAAACAAATGCATTAACGGCACATGTATGTTATGTGGACACACATTCTGCTCCTCTTTTCAATCAGGATTGTTATACACATCATAGGATCTAAAGTGATATACATATACATATTTAATATAACAGTAGGTGGTTTGCAAAAAACTAATTAAAGGAAGACAAATTTCATAGACCCAGTTTTTTGGACATAAACATTCAGTTTCGAATTCTGTTTGTGTCATCTGACACTGGGATGCTGCCATACCTGTCCCCATGACTGTTAAGAGTAAAAATAATAAAATTTCAAATGAACATACATGGCCTTCCAAACACTTACAGCAACCTATCAGATTACTCTATGGTTGTCACATGCCTTTTATTCTATTTTCAAATGCCTACTGAAACATAGTTGTGAAAAATGCATGAAAACAAGTTCTTGATGTTATTTGGCAAACTAGAGATCACTGTGATCAAGGGATGAAATTGATCAATGAGGTCAACTCTGAAATCAAGTCCAATAATCTGGTATTTAGGAATTGTTTAGACAATGTTATGCAGTGAGTTGTTGATGGTAATTTAAGTGCCTGAACTGGTGTATGAGTTGGGCTCTGAAATATATCTGATGTTAAAACACCTTGAAAAATGTTAGATAATGGAGTACAGAAAGTTTATTTTTGGTAATCTACTATCATATCATATTTCTATATATTTTACATCACCATTTATGTGTACATACATACAGTGTTTTCACAAGCAATGTCATCATTCCATTAAGTTATTCCAGTATGTTTCACCCTGTCTGATTGAGCTTTCAGGAATGTTGATAGTAGCAGTAGTGTAGCATTCTGTTGTCTTCATGCTTTAATACTCACAACATGACCAGCTGGTTTTAACAGACATGGTATTTAATCATTAAATTTCATGATTCACTATCGTTCACAAGCATTTTCATTGTGCCTGATACATTGTGGCGTCATCAGGATGTAATAAGTGACAGCTTTCACAGCGCAGTACAGCATTATAATTATGTCTTCTTACTGATGGGATTCCAGACGCGAGTTGGTCCATTTTAACCACGCTGGTCGTAGAAGGTTACTAAGTGGATCAGCTAAGTCAGGGTAAGTGATTGTGCTGACAACCCAGACTAGCCAATACATGCACGATGAACCTACCGTGCAATATTCCAGGTGTACCATAACTGGCTATCAGTACAGGAGTCTGGACCAGACTATAAAGTGATTGGTATTACAATCAATACCCACGCCATTGAGTATGAGGGCATGTATGACCGAACCGTTCCATCTTAATCATGTAACTATTTAATGTAAGATGGGGCCGTAGGGGTTGACTGGTGGTGGTGAGGCCTTGTTTGGGCGTGACACCGAATGCAAGGTTCGATTCCCCACGTGGGTACGGTGTGATAAGCCTATTTCCCCACCTTGATATTACTGGAATATTGTCAATTGATCCGCAAAGTCCTGCAGAAACACCCATTCATATCTAAGATTGCCATGCAAATAATTTGGCTAGTAACTGAAATTTCTAATGAGGTCATTCCTTCAGGTAAATGAGATTCACTACAACACTATATCGTCTGGGCTGGGTGGCCCAGTGGTATAATGCGCCACTATAATGCAGTGTTCCTTAGGCTTGTAAGAAACTGACCATGGGATCGAATCCAGGATTCCCCTGAGTTTCATATCTTAGCTTGTCGGCACCATACCCATGGTCACAGTGCTAAATATCAAAGACCTGCATCTTCTTTCCGGTCTTCCCTGTCAAGCTGCCACGCCCTGATATAACGGTAACTGTTAGAAGTAGAGTTAAACTCAGCCCACTCACTCACACTTCAGTGATATCCGTGTCCACTTCTATTGACCCTTACTCCTTCACTGTATGTTGCATATCTGTGATATTTTGATGTATGTTGTCCATGCATATCGTAATGTTTTAGAAGGCAATAGACATGGTCATCAATGTCCAATAAGGTGTATGTGAGTCTTGGTTTTCTCCCTTTATTCTTCATAGATCGGGGGCGGTGGGGTAGCCTAGTGGTTAAGCGTTCGCTCGTCACGCCGAAGACCCGGGTTCGATTCCCTACATGGTACAATGTGTGAAGCCCATTTGTGGTGTGCCCCGCCGTGATATTGCTGGAATATTGCTAAAAGCAGCGTAAAACTTCATAGATCGACACAAAACGTTGAAATAAATATATATATATAATTGTAACACCCTTCCCATGAAATAAATGCTAGTTACATTAGATTTGTTTTCACTTAATTCCACAGAATTTTTCATTAATTTATATTAAATCAGAAATAACTATCCTTCTCAAACGGGTAAAGGAACAGTTCATTTGGAAGGCTGTGTGACAATACCCACATCTATCCAGTAAATGAACAAATTGATTCTTTGACAAGTGGTAAATAGTAAAATGTACAAAGACTCATTCTCGTTCATGTAAACTCGGTCAGAACTAAAGTTAAAGAGTTCAACTTTCAAAGATATTCTTAACCGTGAAATAAAACACATAATGGGATGAGTGGTAAATGCTTATAGGCAGACTTGCTTGCTCGAGTTGGTCTTTCAGGACATTTTTATAGTATATTCAGTGTGTCCAACTGTAAAATCTGAGGAGATATGTCCAGTATTTGCTCCCAGAATATCAACTGGTTCCCTAACGAGCTCCTATGCGAGGTACTGAATATGTATTATATTTATGTGTAAATGTTTTCACTGGTGTGATGTTTTTGCCATTGTTTTACACTGGGGTCATTTGTTCCTGTGTATTATAACACAATGTACATTTGTTTTCATTGGTCATGTCATTTTCATTGTCATTACTGTGAATATGAAATCACTTGGGATTATTTTTACCTTGACTAGTCACCAAGTATCCCAGCATCCTCACAATTTGAACTTTGACCTGTCCAACCTTGACAGTACCGCCACAGCTTGTATTTCCCACGGTTTTTATTGAGAAGTGAATTAAACCTTTTATACAAATACCTCAAGTTTTGGTTTTCTGTTACTGTGAGGAGTGGTGAAAGCCTTTGGGACAAATATGCAAAGGCTTTACTCATATGCATCCAATCTGCAACGTTTAGAAGTGAATACACAATGCCATTTAGAAAGTGGTCAAATGTAACATGTTATATTTGGGATTACTTTTTCTCAGTAAAGTACATATTCTAGTACTTTTGTTGCGTTGAGTTCCATCCGGGATTCGAACCCATGCCCTCAGAGTCAGGCGCCGAATCGCCAATACTGTTAGTGCGCTGTACGATCGATACGATGCGCACGTAAAATATCAGTAGGTGCTCGAATGACGGTTTATTTAAGATTACAACATCTGATCACATTGTCTCAGCCTTCCCTCTAATGCACGATGTATACATTTACCGCAGTACAATGGTTCAGTAAAGTGAAAGGGTCTAGATAATGAAGGTGAAATACCATGTCAGCGTTTAATACCGATACCCCATTCAGTCACAGTATACTGACTCAGAGCCGACCAGTCCTTGCACCCGGGGATCTAATCACCAACCTCCCGACCTCCCGCTCTTCAAGCTGACGCACTCTCCATTAGACCACGGAGACAACCACCATCCTCCTGCTCTTCAAGCTGACGCACAGAGACAACCACCATCCTCCTGCTCTTCAAGCTGACGCACAGAGACAACCACCATCCTCCTGCTCTTCAAGCTGACGCACAGAGACAACCACCAACTCCCCGCTCTTCAAGCTGACGCACAGAGACAACCACCAACCTCCTGCTCTCTTCCAGCTGACGCACAGAGACAACCACCAACCTCCTGCTCTTCCAGCTGACACACAGAGACAACCACCAACATCCCACTCTTCCAGCTGACGCACAGAGACAACCACCAACATCCTGCTCTTCCAGCTGACGCACAGAGACAACCACCAACCTCCTGCTCTTCCAGCTGACGCACAGAGACATCCACCAACATCCCACTCTTCCAGCTGACGCACAGAGACAACCACCAACCTCCTGCTCTCCAGCTGACGCACTATCCATTAGACCACGGAGACAAATCCACCGACCTCCTGCTCTTCCAGCTGACGCACTATCCACTAGACCACGGAGACAACCCGCCAACCTCCTGCTCTTCCAGCTGACGCACTATCCACTAGACCACGGAGACAACCACCGACCTCCTGCTCTTCCAGCTGACGCACTATCCACTAGACCACGGAGACAACCACCGACCTCCCTGCTCTTCCAGCTGACGCACTATCCACTAGACCACGGAGACAACCACCAATTCCTCCGCTCTTCCAACTGACGCACAGAGACAACCACCAACCTCCTCCCACTCTTCCAGCTGACGCACAGAGACAACCACCAACATCCTGCTCTTCCAGCTGACGCACAGAGACAACCACCAACATCCCACTCTTCCAGCTGACGCACAGAGACAACCACCAACCTCCTGCTCTCCAGCTGACGCACTATCCATTAGACCACGGAGACAACCACCGACCTCCCGCTCTTCCAGCTGACGCACTATCCACTAGACCACGGAGACAAACCGCCAACCTCCTCGCTCTTCCAGCTGACGCACTATCCACTAGACCACGGAGACAACCACCGACCTCCCTGCTCTTCCAGCTGACGCACTACACAGACCACGGAGACAACCACCATCCTCCTGCTCTTCAAGCTGACGCACTGAGACAACCGGACAACCACCATCCTCCTGCTCTTCAAGCTGACGCACAGAGACAACCACCATCCTCCTGCTCTTCAAGCTGACGCACAGAGACAACCACCAATTCCCCGCTCTTCAAGCTGACGCGCAGAGACAACCACCAACCTCCCGCTCTTCCAGCTGACGCACTATCCATTAGACCACGGAGACAGTCCACAGTACATGGACGTTTCCGGCAGCGGGTAGCCTAGCGGTTAAAGCAGTCGCTCGTCACGCCGAAGACATGGGTTCGATTCCCTACTCTGATACAATGTGTGAAGACCATTTGTGGTGTCACCCTTGTTGAATGTTGCTGGAATATTGCTAAAACCAGTGTGAAGCCCCATTCATTCATTCGGGCCCGAATGCAGTACCAATAAACTGTTAAGCAGACAATAGAGATTTTTGATATTTTTTATTTATTTGACACAAAACACAAAATGCCAACAAACTACATGTCTACACAATATACTGTTGATAATGATGACTAGCGGTGGGAGGCGTCCGTTTGAAGAACTTTCAGCCTGTCAAGATCCTCAATTATACACTCTGTTTAAAAACTATCATTCTTCAAATCTTGGTCAGGCCAGACTATTTAACTGAATTGTTTAAATACATGATACAGGTCGGGAAGGCATGTTCAAATTTTAACTCTCTCACTACTATCATTGCCTTTACGCTCGGCTGGATTTGTTTCGACGGTTTCTCGAAACACTTGCAATGAGGTAGTATACACAACAGAACCACTTGTGTGATTTGTCTTAATGTACACTAACTTTTGACACGTTAACAATTTGACTCTCACGCCTGATCAATAAGTTCTCACCTGAAGGAAACGGACAGTAGTTCGCGAAACAAACATTAGACCCAAAAAGCTGGTAGTGTAGTACTCTGGTACTGGGTACAATAAAATATGATTTTGTACGTAGTTTATATTCTCCCTCCCCGCTTAAGGCATTTGCGATACGAATTCTATTTGTCTGGGTGCCCTTGTACAAAGCAATCTTAATTAGCGCTAAGGTGACCGTAACTCCCATACCTTAACATAGACTTAAGGTAGTATTAGCGCTAAAGTTGTTTTTGTACAACAGGAACGTGGGGCCCCTTCACGAAGCAACCTTTACTAAGGTTAACCTTAACTCCCATTCCTTAACATTACACTAAGGTTACCTTAGTGACTTACGATCACTTTAGGGGCGGTGGGGTAGCCTACTGGTTAAAGCGTTGGCTCGTCACGCCGAAGACCCGGGTTCGAATCCCCACATGGGTACAATGTGTGAAGCCCATTTCTGGTGTCCCCCGCCGTGATGTTGCTGGAATATTGCTAAAAGCGGCGTAAAACCAAACTCAGTCAGTCAGTCAGTACGATCACTTTAGTGCTTTGTGAAAGGAGGCCCAGGGTCTATATACGTCCGTCCTAAACATTCGAAAGGATGTTATCAAATTCATAGGCATTTAAAGCGACAGGGACTAACTAATGATAGAAAATAAATAGGCATATTCGTTCTACGGTTGAATAAACAGATGTAGTCAGCTTCTATCTATTCATTCTTGTTCTGCACAGTAATGCCAATACTCATTAACATAACAGAATACACTCTAATCGCTCTTATTGATATCCAAAAGCAAAATGTCTTCGTAAAACTACATACCTTCAAGTGTAACAAACATATTATTAAGCTTATGCATATTTATGAACACACGTTTGCATGAATTCGATATCTAAAACAACAAGACAGCAGGCAGAAAGTGTCGGCAGTTTCCGTTATTCCGATCCACAGCAGGTGACGAGTGCCAAGGTCGGAGGAGTTCGTGCTCTTTAATCGTGCAAGCACGTCAAGTTCGTCAAGTTCGTGCAAGCACATCAGATCTTCTTGAGCTTGTGAACCATCTCCTTTCCCTTGAATATGCTTTTCTGAAGAAACAACAAGTGTGACAAATGTCATGCTGCTGTCAGGGTTTTTGTTTAACACCGGGGTACAGATTACTGGATGCAAGAATGTTCACGAACTAATGTTTTCAAACAAAAGAACCCAGATTTCCTGTGCCCTACTTAAAGATTAAGCTGACACTGTTCAAGCCCGAGTCAAACCCAGCTCGTACACCATGAGGGTCGATGGGGTAGCCTAGTGGTTAAAGCGTTCGCTCGTCACGCCGTAGACCCGGGTTCAATTCCCCACATGGGTACAATGTGTGAAGCCCATTTCTGGTGTCCCCCGCCGTGAGATTGCTGTAATATTGCTAAAAGCGGCGTAAAACCATACTCACTCACTCACTCGTACACCATGATATTAAAAGCTGTTGTTTTTGTTTGTTAGTTTAGCAATATTCACCAATGTTCCAGTTAAACGACAGCAGCCTTTAAATACTCAGACAAACCACCCGTGAAGATCCGGGTTAGAACTGGTCTTCGGCAACCCATGCTTGTCACCAGAGGCGACTGACGGGATCGGGTTGTCAGGCTCGCTGACTTGGTTGACACATGTTATCGTATCCTACTTGCGTTAATCGTTGCTCATGCATGATGCTGATCACTGGATTGTCTGGTCCAGGCTCGATTAGTCATATACCTGGAATACTGCTGAGTGCGGCGTTAAACAACAACCAACCCAACCAACCAACCAACCAACCAAGTGCTTTGTTATATTCTAAATCTGAGCTTGAATGAAACGACAATGTATTCGTGTTGCCAGATATTAGCTTTATTAAATACTCACGTATTCCAGATAGTCTCCAGCTCTCCTTGTCTCGGTCTCCCACTCTCGCTTCACGTCGCCATCGATCTGAAACTTCATCTTGCTGGTAAGCGCGTCGCCGGCCACTGTGACCACGCCCTATCAAAGCAAATCACAGTCATAGATAAATGTCCCGTCGTCACAGGTTCGTATACCCAAAGTCCCTGACATCACCCGCGAATACCTACGTCCACAATGGTGTTGTCCTGACAAACCTACACCACTGTGTGACTGGGTTTCGTTAGCCTACACCATTGTGTGACCAGGGTTTGGTTAACCTACCCTATTGTGTGACTGGGTTTCGTTAGCCTTGACTAACCCATTGTGTGACTGGGTTTCGTTAGCCTACACCATTGTGTGACCGGGTTTGGTTAACCTATCCTATTGTATGACTGGGTTTCGTTAGCCTACACCATTGTGTGACAAGGGTTTGGTTAACCTACACCATTGTGTGACTGGAATTTATTAACCTACACCATTGTGTGACCGGGTTTTGTTAACCTACACCATTGTGTGACTGGGATTTATTAACCTACACCATTGTGTGACTGGGTTTTGTTAACCTACACCATTGTGTGACTGGGTTTTATTAACCTACACCACTGTGTGACCGGGTTTTGTTAACCTACATCATTGTGTGACCGGGTTTTGTTAACCTACATCATTGTGTGACCGGGTTTTGTTAACCTACATCATTGTGTCACTGGGTTTTATTAACCTACACCATTGTGTGACCGGGGTTTTATTAACCTACATCATTGTGCGACCGGGTTTTATTAACCTACATCATTGTGTGATTGGGATTTATTAACCTACACCATTGTGTGACCGGGTTTTGTTAACCTACACCATTGCGTGACTGGGTTTTATTAACCTACACCACTGTGTGACCGGGTTTTGTTAACCTACACCACTGTGTGACCGGGTTTTGTTAACCTAATACATTGTGTGACCGTATTTTATTTACCTACACCATTGTGTGACCGGGTTTTGTTAACCTACACCATTGTGTGACCGGGTTTTGTTAACCTACACCATTGTGTGACTGGGTTTTATTAACCTACACCATTGTGTGACTGGGTTTTATTAACCTACACCATTGTGTGACTGGGTTTTATTAACCTACACCATTGTGTGACTGGGTTTGTTAACCTACACCATTGTGTGACTGGGTTTTATTAACCTACACCACTGTGTGACTGGGTTTTATTAACCTACACCATTGTGTGACCGGGTTTTGTTAACCTACACCATTGTGTGACTGGGTTTTATTAACCTACACCACTGTGTGACTGGGTTTTATTAACCTACACCATTGTGTGACCGGGTTTTGTTAACCTACACCACTGTGTGACTGGGTTTTATTAACCTACACCATTGTGTGACTGGGATTTATACAGCATTGTGTGACCGGGATTTATTTAACCTACACCATTGTGTGACTGGGTTTTGTTAACCTACACCATTGTGTGACTGGGATTTATTAACCTACACTGGGACTTTTATTAACCTACACCATTGTGTGACTGGGTTTTATTAACCTACACCATTGTGTGACTGGGATTTATTAACCTTAACCTACACCATTGTGTGACTGGGGGATTTATTAACCTACACCATTGTGTGACTGGGTTTTATTAACCTACACCATTGTGTGACTGGGTTTATTAACCTACACCATTGTGTGACTGGGTTTTATTAACCTACATCATTGTGTGACTGGGTTTTATTAACCTACACCATTGTGTGACTGGGTTTTATTAACCTACACCATTGTGTGACTGGGTTTTATTAACCTACACCATTGTGTGACTGGGATTTATTAACCTACACCATTGTGTGACTGGGTTTTATTAACCTACACCATTGTGTGACTGGGTTTTATTAACCTACACCACTGTGTGACTGGGATTTATTAACCTACACCATTGTGTGACTGGGTTTTATTAACCTACACCATTGTGTGACTGGGTTTTATTAACCTACACCATTGTGTGACTGGGTTTTGTTTAACCTATCGTGTGACTGGGTTTTATTAACCTACACCACTGTGTGACCGGGTTTTGTTAACCTACACCATTGTGTGACTGGGTTTTATTAACCTACACCACTGTGTGACTGGGTTTTGTTAACCTACACCATTGTGTGACTGGGATTTATTAACCTACACCATTGTGTGACTGGGTTTTGTTAACCTACACCATTGTGTGACTGGGTTTTATTAACCTACACCATTGTGTGACTGGGTTCGTTAACCTACACCATTGTGTGACCAAGGTTTGGTTAACCTACCCTCAAATGTGACCGTGTTATGTTAAACTACACCATTGTGTTACTGGATTTCGTTACCCTAGACCATTATGTGACCGGGTTTTGTTAACCTGCACCATTGTGTGACTGGGTTTCGTTAAGCGACACTATTGTGTGACCTTTTTGTGTGATATACAAAATGTGATATGTTATGTTAGGCTACACCATTGTGTGACTGGGTTTTGTTAACCTACATCACTGTGTGACGAGGTTTCCTTAACTTATATGGGGCGGTGGTGTAGCCTAGTGGTTGCCGAATGCCCGGTACGATTCCCCACATGGGTACAATGTGTGAAGCCCATATCTGGCGTCTCTCGCCGTGATATTGCTTGAATATTGCTAAAGCGGCGTAAAACAATACTCGCTCACTTACTGACTTAACCTACATGATTGTGTCACCGGGTTTCGTTAACCTACATCATTGCTTTAAATGTGTAACCAGGTAACCTTAACCTACGCCCCTGTGGCAGAGGGGCACAACCTGGAACCTGTCAGAACGTATATTTACCGTCACTGCGTGGCCAGGGGAACGTCCGGGATAGTTGAACTCCACACCGGATGTAAAGGAGTACTTCCGGGACAAAGCTGCGTTGTTTGGGTAATACATCTCTACCTCCCAAGTGTCACCGTCACGTGACATCTCCATTGTGAACGGGGATCCCTGGGATGCCTGGCGCTCTTCCTCCGACGCCCCTGTTGTGTGATATTGAGATAAATTTGATTCGCATGCAGGTAAAGTATCAAAATATACTCATGCCAATAATGGCTGTCACCCCCTTCAATTTTAATAAAGGGATTGGGGTTGGGAGGGGGGTGACAACCATTATTGGCATGAATATATATTGCGATCAACAATGGAGTCAATCCTAGCATCATGGATGTTAGCGTCTGGAGATGGCTGCTATTACAGGTCCAGGGTAAGTTTTAAGAACTCTTGGTTTAAGCGAGGGACCAATGCTATATTTGACCAGTGCAAGTCTAGCAATCTGGACGTGAGAGGATGATTGATGCTAACTAAGACCAGAGCCCATTTCTACGCGATTGCAACCCTGCGACATTTGTGAGTCTGTGTTAAAGTATGGAAGTTACGATCACCTTAGCGCTATGACAGTCGTAAATTTATGTTAAAGTAGGCGAGTTACGATCATCTTAGCGCTATGACAGTCGTAAATTTATGTTACAGTATGGAAGTTACGATCATCTTAGCGCTATGACAGTCGTACGTTTATGTTAAAGTATGGAAGTTGCGATCACCTTAGCGCTATGACAGTCGTACTATCATGTTAAAGTATGGGAGTCACGATCACCTTAGAGCTACGGTTAATTTCTGGAACGTTGCCCAGTAACCTGAATGTAAGCCAGGAAAGCTCGCTCATAAAGCAGTAACTATAAATGGGCACTATCAGGTGTAGTCCCTCTTTTATTCCACGTCACATGTGCCATAACGTATGTTTGTTTGATCCGTTTTCCCAAAATAGAAAAACAAGTCTCGAAAACAAACGGTGGAAATATTATATGTTACGTACTACAAAATGTAAAATGCTTTATAGTCAGAAAGTTTATACTCGATACAAGCTGCTAATGCACATAGCTGTATTGTTTAGATTCTGCATTGTAATTGGTTATGTTGACACATTTGTTTACAAAATACTGAGCATTTGTACTTTCACCTACTGAACCGACTTAAGTTTATTTACACTTTATTAGAGGTAAAATTCAAGTTTTCATCATGCAATAAATGTATTTACATAAAAACTTATAAACATATGATATTATAAACATATGATATTATAAACATATGATATTATAAACATATGATATTATTAACATATTTTCGAGTAGTCGGATCAAATGATAACACAAACCTGGAAGTTGTACAAACATTTTGAAATTTTGTTGCCAGGTTTAAACGTTACCACGGTTATTTCACACATATAGATAATAGATATATTTTAGTGTTCATAATCTCGGTCTATTGAAAAGCGAATTCATTATATACAAGGTGAGTGAGTGATTGAGTTAGTATTTAACGTCACATCGGCAATATTTCAGCCATATCGTGACGAGAACACTTGACAGTGAAAGAGAATATATAGAGAGATTATAACCTGCCGACAAAGGACAGTAAAGCAACTAGAGTATCACAGATATGTATGTAAAACTAGTAATTGAATCTAAAACATTTTAACTATAGGGGACAACACAATATATAAATGGGCTATAGATCGCCAACAACTGAAGGCAGATCACCATACTAGGAGCTTATATACAACGCATCCCTGTTAAATGGCCATGGACGTTATCACCCTGGCGGATTCCAACCTAGTGTCGTGGACGGGACCAAGGTGTGGTGATGTTGACGGAGTGCGGTCACGTGAGTGTTAGGATATATGTAGCGCCATCTAACTAAGTTCCTGACAGGCGACTCAGCACACATGATGTGTTGGGATTCAGAGGGAGGCCTATTTGTTATCCTTTTCTTCAACCATAACGACTTGGCCGAGTGTTGACAATAGTTCAGCTGTTGTTTTCTAGGCCCACACAAACCACACACAACACGTGGGCACAATGTGAGTCAATCGACCATTGCATAACCTTTCCAACATTTTGATCTTTGAGCGCTTTGAATAGCCCAATAAATTGTTGGTTTATTTTTGGATGGTATCCCTTTTTTCACTTTACATAATATTTTCCAGAAGATATATATTAACCCAACTGAATCCAGTGTAGGAAAAGCAAGATTTGTGGATGTCATCTTCTTTATTGTGAATAACACGACGTGTTTGAGTGTATGCTTGCTCCTTCGTCAGGTGCCCTGATACATCATGTGATGATTTACCCGCTACAAGTCTTATTTCAGGACCCCGCGTGGTTTCAGGTCAGAAAATAGGCACAGTATCCTTCGATAATTCAAATACTTGTCACAAATGTTCCGCCTCAGCCGGTGCATATGTGTGTTTGAAGTCCCCAGAGTATATTGTGCCGTTATAATTTTTTCATACTTTACCATGTGCCTGAATTATACGGATATATCATACAACATACCTTAGACACATAACGACTTATATAGTTTGTAGGATTTCAAGTCCATTTGAGATTTTATGTTTAATTTCGGACATATTTAATGATAATAAACTGCACCCTTACATTGAAAAATTGAAAATAGATATGCAATATCATTCATTACATGAACGTAACGACAGTAGACTTATATAGTTTACAGGTTTTCAAGTCCAATTGAGATTTTATGTTTTATTTTCGGACATTTATATTGATAATACACTGCACCCTTATAACATTGAAAATAAACATGCAACATCATTACATGAAATAAAACAGTCATAACAATCATCACTTACCGATCGCGTCCATAAACTCCTCGAATCCAGTCGTGAGCTCAGGACAACACTGCCACTTGCCTAGCGCTGCTGCCATTGTACTGATTTAGGTTTCGGTGCAAACAAACAGCAAGGCGAGGAGCTAGTGAGGTGAGTGATTCGTGAGATGTCTCGTTAACCCTTTATAGCAGAGGCCTACATTATGACAGAGGAAGTCACGTGACGTTGTCAAAGCTTCGTTAGACATATGCCGGCTGTATTCAATTCTTATACTTGAAACGATGTTTTCCACTGGAAGCTAATTTCAAATGAACGTTTTCAGAGTTGGAGTGTGCAGTTTTAATAAATATATTAAGAAGACATCGTTTTCACAAAGCATGACACAAGTATAATTCCATGCTATATCACATTCCTTAACAGCTGCAGATCAGGCCTTTTGTCATGAACTGTAGTGACACATATGAAATACATTATTGCTCTTATTTCGGCGATTGAAACTAACCATGTGCGAGCCACATGCTCCACAGCTGTCCCTGTTCATTCCGTACACATCCGTGGATATTCATTCTCGGACAAGCAGATATATATTTATTAAAATAGAATCAGGATGTATTAAATTTCCTCTAGTGAAGTTGTTGCGTTCAGGTTTTGCGATAGTATACCAAAATGTAATAACATTTGGGAAAGCTATACTGTGAAAGAATACCAAGAAACGTTAGGGAAGGCTATACTATGAAACAATACCAAGAAACGTTATTGAAAGCTATACTGTGAAACTATACATGTACAAAGAAACGTTAGGGAAAGCTATACTATGAAACTATACAAAGAAACGTTAGGGAAAGCTATACTGTGAAACAATAACAAGAAACGTTAGGGGAAGGTGTACTATGAAACTATACCAAGAAACGTTAGGGAAAGCTATACTTTGAAACTATACTAAAAGGTAACAACGTAGGGAAAGCTATACGGTTGACTGGTTTTTTGTTTAACGCCGCACCTAGCAGTATTCCAGCTATATGGCGGTGGTCTGTAAATAATCGAGTCTGGACCAGACAATCCAGTGATCAACAGTATGAGCATGGATCTACAAATTTGGGATACGATGACATGTGTCAACCAAGTCAGCGAGTCTGACACCCGATCCCATTAGTCGCCCCTTGTGACAAGCATATGATGTTGAAGATCAATTGTAACCAGGATCTTCACGGATGAAAGCAATACTGGGAAACTGTAAATAAAGGTATAAACGTTAGGAAAAGCAATGCAAAGAAACTGTACCAGAGGGTCACAACTGTTTACATGTCTTTAACTCGCTTATAAACAGCAACAAACAAACTCAAACTTTAAAGTATTCTTGTCTAAAAAAGAATGTTTGACGCCAATCCGTAACCGGTTCAGTCGATTTTCATGAAACAGGATTAGGTTCGATCGTTTGCCTCTCCAAAGTGTTTACATTTCCAACCTAAACCTCGGAGGCAGGTTTTCCCCTGTCTTATAAACCGCCACAAACAAACTCGAGGAGTTGAATTGTTCTAAAGTTAAATGTGACTCTAGTCTCTAGAACCGGTTTCGCCGAAACCGGATTACTATGAGTTTCACCTGCAAATAGAAGCGACAAAACCCTTTCCACATCCAGAAGAAATCTCTACTTAAAGCAGAGTCGATTGTACCATTGTGACTATATCACGAGTATATATATTTGTACGATGCTGTTTGTAAACAAATCTAGTCTGGACCAGACAATCCAGTGACTGTCACCATGCGATACGATAATGCTTTTATGAATCTTTATGAAATAGTGTTTATACCAATTTGTTTTCATTCTTCATTCATGTCTAAAAAGATCGATATGTTTTTAATGAAAAAGAAAAGGCCATTTCTCGGAGTAAATTCTTGTAATGATGAGTGAGCAAGTGAGTTTAGTTTTACGCCGCTTTTCGCAATATTCCATCAATATCACAATATCACGGCGGGGGACACCAGAAATGAGCTTCACACATTGTACCCATTTTGGGAATCGACCCCAGGTCTTCAGCGTGTCGAGCGAACGCTTTTACTACTGAACTACCACCGCCCCCTTTTTTTAATAATGTAACACGATATAGGATGTCACAGCGGTCAGTGTATCGTTCAACAATTGTATGTTATACATGCCTCTTGTATTCATTTCCAGTCTTTTACCTATCATTGAATTATACGCTAGAATCAGAGGTCAATGATCCGTTATTTTACTGCAAGTAATCGGTATGTTTTACTCCTCTTTTAGCAATATTCCATCTATATCCCGGACACTAGAAATGGTGGTGAGGTGAAATTGGGTTTAACGTCGTGCTTGAGAATATTTCGCTCATATGACGACGTGCATGCGTGTGTATGTGTATGTGCGGCTGCTTGTACTAGCCCAGACTTAAGCTGGTTTTATAGTGCTAGCCCACTGAGATACCATGCCGCAGTGAAGCATGAATACCCCACTCAGACACATTATACTGACTCCGAGCTGACCAGTCCTTGTTGTACCCATTAATGCCGAGCGCCAGGCAGGGACCAACAAGTACCATATTTTAACGTCTTTTGGTATGACGCGGTCGGGGATCGAACCCGCGACCTTCCGCTCTCCGGGCGGACGCTCTAACCACTACACCACGGAGGCGGTCCACCAGAAATGGGCTTCACACATCGTATCGAACTGTGACGAGTGGACGCTTTAACCATTAGGCTACCCCATCGTCCAACTACAAGTACATATATTGCAATTAAATATGTGATAATCAGTACGAAGAGTGATGTAATTAAATATTATGCTTTTGTAGATTCCAAATCGCAGAATCGAAGTTATCCGAATCTACAAAAGAACCGGTGATGAACAGAAGGAGAGTGCCGTGCTCTCAGACGAACGTCATAAAAAGATGTCCAATATGGTCTGTCTGACATTCAATATATTTTTATGATTCAAAATGAAACTTGTGAAACCCCAGCCATCACCTGAATACTCCTACAGGTTTTACACCATGGACTTTGAGGTCATCCCCCTTGCTCTACAGTATGGTTTCAGGTCATTGACCGAGTGAGTGAGTGAGTATAGTTTTACACCGCACTCAGCAATGTTTCAGCTATATGGCGGCGGTCTGTAAATAATTGAGTCTGGACCAGACAATCCAGTGATCAACAGCATGAGAATTGATTTAAGCAATTGGGAACCGATGACATGTGTCAACCAAGTCAGCGAGCCTGACCACCCGATCCCGTTAGTCGCCTCTTACGACAAGCATTGGTTACTGAAGATCAATTCTAGTCCGGATCTTCACGGGTCAATCATTAACCGCTAGGCAAGAAGCATTTTCTCACACGTTTCTTCTTCAATTTACAGACAATCATTAAGTCATATGAGCCCAGGTGACATTATTCTAATTCATTTACAACCGTGGTGGTAATAGATTAGTCATGTCGGTCATTTAACATGAGTCCCTCAGTGGCAAGCATTCACGTCAAAAGGAAACGTGATTTAACGTCAATCATGCCTTAAGACGTATACACCTAAACATGGCCTATTACAGCATGTGAAAAGAATTCCCTGCAAAAACAAATAGTCTGTTTGCAGTGAAAACGTACCGATGAATTTCACTTTAAACAATAAAGTAAATCAAATTAAGTGAAATTAAGATTGCGAATCCTCATAATTTTACCTTGCCAAATGAACATTTAAATCTCAGAAATTTATTCAACTTAGGATAAAAGTTGTTTAACAAACGATCATAGATTCAAATCGCTATTATTGGTTTGTATTACAAAGGGGTAAGCGCAGTAGATGGAACAGTGAAACAAATGCACATGCGGTACGTGATGAGCGTTAACGTAGACCAGCCCTACTTGTTCTCGGTGTTTCATCTAATGTGCATACCCCATTAATATCATTGTAAAACAAAATCAGGCAGGGTTTTCTTGGTAGTGTTTCTATTTTCATTGCGGGTAATCACCTCATCAATATCAGTTTCTGATACCTGACGGAATCGATTCGTCGTCGTTTTTGTTGTGATCGATAGATCGAAATCCTTGGTTGGTACCTTTCTTAGACGATCGTCTGTCACTCGTGCCTAACAATCCGTACCTTCAATTTGAACGAAGTTCTCCGTTTCATGTTTTCCAAAGTCAATTACTGCAATAACGACTCCAGAACCTCTGTCATCAATTCTTATAGAATCACTAATTTTGATAATGGGGGCAAGCCATGTTTGCTTACAAACTCGTCCACGCAATTTAAACTCGCGACGACGTCATCAATGAAATGTTAAACGTTTTAGGATTCGCATGGCATGTATGGAGTTTTGAGAAAGTAGTTCGTGGATTGTCGTAATTTGCATAGTTATGAGATTTGGATACCAAGTTTATCAGATTGCTTTATTGCACCGATAACACTCTCCATTAGATGATAAAAGAAGGTATGTGTTATTCATACCAGTACGACGCTTTAATGGAAAATCAACAACCCAGACATTGCTGAACCATCAACTCAGTTCTTCTGTTAATAAAATGAATTTTAACTTCGACAAGCCTACAGTAAATAGTTTTGTCACACGCACTTTCAATGGTTAGTCAGTGCCAGGTTGATAATAGGCTTGTGTAACTCCAAGCAACTGCAGATTTGTTTAGTCTCTGAAAATGAAGAAAATCCCTGAGCTCATTTTCATCGTAGGTTATTTAGAAAATCTAAGAACTTTTTATTAACATATTTCAGGGCTAGATGTCAGCCGTTTCGTGTTCATGAAAGATCCGTCTCCATATTATGAAAACTTCAACAGTATATCTGCGTGAGATACACCACAGGTGATGTCTCTCTGCTGAGTATCTATAGGGCCACAATATAGAGACACAGTGTTCGTGAGTCAACGTTAAAAACTGGGTAGTTGCCACCGTCTGACCGCAAACAAATATATCAGAATTTGCTTGATATATATACGTATTTACTTCAGTATTGAAGACCTTAATGTTCTCGGAGTCAACAGTTCGGTTTAAGTTTTCAACACTGTCGCCTGTTAAATGATCTAAAGCTGAAACTACATTTTTGTTTACACTTGCCTATTGTTATGTGAATCCTTTTTTGTATGGCAGCCCCGGTAAATCAACCAGCAATACAATAAATACAGTCAACAAGCCTAGGGGCCATAATGACGTATTGTTCAAACGTTGCTTAGTAGATTATTTATATTCCGTTGGGAACTGCACAGGATCCTCTCGAAATCGATAAGAAAGAAAACGTTGTTCTTCAAAAGTACGAGGTGTTTTAAATTCAATGATATTACCTGGTTTAGAGCATTTCCTTGTGTCGTCTTCAGGTCATATGCAAACCATTTTGTCGACACCATGGTCACAAGGAGATCTTGCGATAATAAGTCAATGTATTAATGCGTAGGAGTTGTCTATAATAATAATAATAATAAATGCATATTTATAATGCGCCCCTTCCACACCCTAAGGCATGCTCAAAGCGCTACAGAATATTTACACTGGAGTATTTACAGATGAAGTTATACATAGTATACTGAGAAAAGGTGGGTTTTAAGTCTGGACTTAAAAATGTCAATTGTGGCAGAGCTTTTAAGGGCACATGGGAGAGAGTTCCAGAGCACAGGCGCGGAGTAAGAGAACGATCGGTGTCCGAAGGATTTCAGTTTGTAGGATGGGATGACCAGTCGGTTTTGTGTGTTTGAGCGCAAGTTGCGTGCGGGGACATACGGATGTAGGAGTTCAGACAAGTAGGGGGGAGCCAAACCATGGAGGCACTTGTACGTCAGACAGAGGATCTTAAAGTCAATTCTGGCCCTAACTGGTAGCCAATGTCTTAGCCTATGTGCTTATATATTTCAGTTACGGTCGTCTTTGTGCTTATGGGGGATGGTGGGGTAGCCTAGTGATTAAAGCGTTCGCTCGTCACGCCGAAGACCTGGGTTCGAATCCCAACATGGGTACAATGTGTGAAGCCATTTCTGGTGTCCCCCGCCGTGATATTGCAGGAATATTGCTAAAAGCGGCGTAAAACTAAACTCATTCACTCACTTTGTGCTTATGTGTACGAATGACGGTCGTCTTAGGGCATGTGTAGAGGAGTAAGGGTCGTCTTAGCGCTAATGTATAGGAGAAAGGGTCGTCTTAGCGCTAATGTAGAGGAGTAAGGGTCGTCTTAGCGCTAATGTAGAGGAGTAAGGGTCGTCTTAGCGCTAATGTATAGGAGTAAGGGTCGTCTTAATGCTAATGTAGAGGAGTAAGCGTCGTCTTAGCGCTAATGTATAGGAGTAAGCGTCGTCTTAGGGCATATGTAGAGGAGTAAGGGTCGTCTTAGCGCTAATGTAGAGGAGTAAGGGTCGTCTTAGCGCTAATGTATAGGAGTAAGGGTCGTCTTAGCGCTAATGTATAGGAGTAAGGGTCGTCTTAACGCTAATGTATAGGAGTAAGGGTCGTCTTAGCGCTAATGTAGAGCAGTAAGTGTCGTCTTAGCGCTAATGTATAGGAGTAAGGGTCGTCTTAGTGCTAATGTATAAGAGTAAGCGTCGTCTTAGCGCTAATGTAGAGGAGTCAGTGTCGTCTTAGCGCTAATGTATAGGAGTAAGCGTCGTCTTAGCGCTAATGTATAGGAGTAAGCGTCGTCTTAGCGCTAATGTATAGGAGTAAGCGTCGTCTTAGCGGTAATGTACAGGAGTAAGGGTCGTCTTAGGGCATGTGTATAGGAGTAAGGGTCGTCTTAGCGCTAATGTATAGGAGTAGGGTCGTCTTAGCGCTAATGTATAGGAGTAAGGGTCGTCTTAGCGCTAATGTAGAGGAGTCAGTGTCGTCTTAGCGCTAATGTATAGGAGTAAGCGTCGTCTTAGCGCTAATGTATAGGAGTAAGCGTCGTCTTAGCGCTAATGTATAGGAGTAAGCGACGTCTTAGCGGTAATGTACAGGAGTAAGGGTCGTCTTAGGGCATGTGTATAGGAGTAAGGGTCGTCTTAGCGCTAATGTATAGGAGTAAGCGTCGTCTTAGCGCTAATGTATAGGAGTAAGCGTCGTCTTAGCGCTTGTACATAGGGGTTTCGGTCATCTAGTGTTTATGAATTGCTGTACGGGTCTTATGGCTTATTTAGAATAGTTTTGGTCTTCGTAGAGCTGATGTATAGGAGTTCTGGTCGTCTTAACTAACACTTGTTTAATGGGGTGAAGGTCGCCTTAGTACATGTATAGTAGTTTCGGTTGCCTTAGCGCTTATGTATAGGAGGTACGGTCGCCGACAGTAAGGCTTACGATTACAGCCCGTGGTCAGTAAGACTTCGGTCCTTGAGAAGCAGTAAGACTTAAGGCCGAGAATCCATAAACAGCAAGATTTAGGGCCTTGATTGAGTAGACAGTAATTACCGGTATGGTTGAAGTTTATTAATGTTTCTGCTTTCATGCTTTCTCGTGGTTTTCATGCTTCGTGATTCTATAAATAACAACTCAGTATTAAATATCCAATGAGTTTACATTGAGGCAAATTGTCTTGACTTTCAGTTCATCTAACCTACTCAAGTTAATAAAATCACGTATGTTAATCGGAAAAACTTTCAAAGGCTTTTAAAACATGAAAATCTTCATGCTCACAAAATGTAAATCAATTAAAATGTATAATATCTTCCCCCTGTGGTGAACAAAGCACCGAGTGACCCTAGTCGTGTCTGGTCAGTGCACTGACAGCCCAGGGCGAGTAAATTCGCCCAACGTCATGACATCAAGAGAGTTAACTACCCTTCTGACTATAATTAAGCATGTATTTACTTTATATAGGCAGGAAGTTTTTGAGACGAGCGGATAAAATACCGCTTGGGCTTTGAAACATTCAAGAAACGAACTCGCTGACAAATTCTTAAAAACCATTCCTACGGTCAGGTGGAAGGATGCACACTTAATGTATGTATCCGAGAGGAGGGATGATTATTGTTAACTGGCTGGACGAGCTGCAGGAGGTGCACTGGCAGGTGCTCTTGCACATGCAGGTGCAGGAGGGTGTGTGTGGACGTCCGTGACAGCCGTTTCCTTACACTGTCATTTGTGTTTGTAAAAATATAAATATGTTGAGAACATCAATACAACGCATGGGTTTCAAATGTACAGATTGTTCAGATAAAAAATATTTGTCAGTTTTAATCCGACATTGGCAACGGCACTCAGACATATCAGACCCGGATGTAATGAGTGCAGATTCACGATTTGTACTCTGGACTGTCAAAACAAAACTCACAAGAGTCTACGAACTGCAGCGGTATTTTCAGTTATTTGATCTTAAAAGCGGCGTGAGACCAGTGGGTGTATTCTGTCTGCGTAAGTAGTGAGTGAATGAGTTTGGTTTTACGCCGCTTCTAATCCAATAATCCAGCAATATCACGGCGGGGAACCCCAGAAATGGGCTTCACACAATGTATCCATGTGAGGAATTGAACCCGGATTTTCGGCGTGACGAGCGACCACTTTAACCACATGGCTACCCCACCGCCCCGTCTGCGTAAGTAAAAATACATTAATACTAACTTTTGACATCCGAATACATTTATTATTCAATCAAAATATTATCGTTTAATCCTCTGATCCTCTGTTCCTTTGGAACACAACAAATGGTTCCTCTTTTGATGCGCTTAAAGAAATAGATCAGCGCCCATTTAAAGCATACAGCAGGTTCTCGTGTCAAGCTGTGGTGCAATACCGAGTCTATGTTTAGCCAGGGAAATCAGATGTGACACAACCAGGCTGAAATTGGGTCAGTTAGCGAGATTGTGTAGTAGATATGTGACTGTTGGATATGTGAATAAAACTGAGTTTAATCTTACGCCGCACTCAGCGATACTCCAGCTATATGGCGCCGGTCCGAAAATAATCGAGTCTGGACCAGATAAGCCAGTGATCAACAGCATAGCATCGATCTACGCAATTGGGATGCAATGACATGTGTCAACCAAGTCAGCGAGCCTGACCACCCGATCCCGTTAGTCGCCTCGTTCGACATGCATGGGTGACCCGGATCTTCACGGTTGACAGATTGATAGGAATATCAATGAAATGTATATGTACATCACCTCCATGTTCAACATGCCTACCTAAGGATGAAAAGAATAATTGCATAGCATATATGTATTTCAAGCGTACACAACCAGCTTCTCTTTAGAGTCTGTCAAAAAAGGGAGTGTCAGTGTGTGTGTGTGTGTGTGTGCTTAACTAAGTTCTGTGTCTATATTTATTGCGGTCTATGAATTAAAACGCTTTCTATGGGTTCGCCTTTGAAACATAAAGCACCCGAGTTCGTTATTGGTGCCCTGTAGTAAATATTGACCCACCATTAAATCTAACAAAAGTCGCAAGTTCACACCAAGAAAGTGAGATACGTTGTTACATGTAGTATGCCACACAGAATGAAACCAAAGCAGTTTATGCTCTTCCAATATTCATTCTTTCATTAACACTCTGGGACTAGTCATGTACAGATGTTCACTTACAAACAAACATACCACTACCGGGATATCTTACATGATTTGGATTACAACAACAGGCCACATAGATAATTAATGGAACTCCCCTTCAGGTATTAACGAAAAACAACTAAGTCCACGCGTGTAAAGAGTGAGTTTAGTTGTATGCCGCTTGTAGCAATATTCCAGCAATATCACGGCGGGGGACACCTAAAATGGGCTTCACACATTGTACCCATGTGGGGAATCGAACCCGGACCTTCATCCAAACGAGAAGACGCTTAACCATTAGGCTACCCCACCGCCCTTGTATAGGAAGAACTATATAATGACACATTGAAGAAATTTTGTGATCTGGAATCTCGACTTAAACAGACTAAGAATACTTGATCAAGTGAGAATATCACACTTGAGGTACATCTTTCAAGGGGCTATCAAGAAATATGAACTGAAAAAATTTTCATAATCGAAACGACAGTACAGAGATGGAATACAAGTTTATCTATTGAAAGATTTGGCCAACGACCCAATACAAGGCAGTTTTCGTGAAAATGAATGACATGGGTAGACTAACCTGCTGACGGTTTGTAGACAAAATACTCAAGAACTGAAAGAGCGGGTCAAATGGAAGTCTTTGTTAAATGGACGTGTCACCCTAAGACGTTAAACAGCTGGGTTCCAGAGGAATATTACCGATATTCGAAGCTACACTATCGGTGTAAGGCACATAATCACCCGCAAACAGAGTCAGCAAACAAGTGACTGATATGATGAACAACCTCTCTCGCAGCCATGGGTGAGTGAGTGAGTAAATGAGTTTGGTTTTACGCCGCAGTAATATTCACACGGCGGGGGCACCAGAAATATCACAGGGCTTGGTGCCCAAGTGGGAAATCGAACCGGGTCTTCGGAATTCGGCCTGACGAGCGAATGCTTTAACCGCTCGTCTACCCCGCCACGGTACATGATATTCACCACGTTTGTGAAACCAACGAACAGTCTGGCTCTGCTGGAAACTTGTAACGGAAGATATTAGATGATGGCAACCAGTCATCAGCACATCTTGATGGCACCACGCCTAATAAAGGCACTCATGATCACATGATAGCACATCTTGATGGCACCATGCCTAATAAAGGCACTCATGATCACATGATAGCTCATCTTGATGGCACCATGCCTAATAAAGGCACTCATGATCACATGATAGCTCATCTTGATGGCACCATGCCTAATAAAGGCACTCATGATCACATGATAGCTCATCTTGATGGCACCATGCCTTATAAAGGCACTCATGATCACATGATAGCTCATCTTGATGGCACCATGCCTAATAAAGGCACTCATGATCACATGATAGCACAGCAATAAGATTCAACATCCCTTCCTCAACGATTCAGGATTCATTATTTACGTGGTATTATATTATACATGATCATTTATACGAGTAGATGGCGACGTGTGATTGACGCACATGTAATATGGACATGTTGAGTTGTAAACATACATGTTGAAGCGGATCGTGACTATATTCGATTGAATGTTGCGGACAAAAGTAACTGAAGCGGACATAGAATATTCACAATGTTTATTTCCACATTTTAAATGTTCCTTCCTGCACACGGTACCTCTCTTTATCGGAGTATAATATTTGATTTAAATGAGATCGTCCCACTAATCATCCCGATCAACAGAGTGGCCAGAGTCTAGAGTCTAAAACAGGAGAAGCGAGTGAGTGAGTTTAGCTTTACGTCGCACTCAGCAATATTCCAGCTGTATGGCGACGGTCTGTAAATAATTGAGTCGGGACCAGACAATCCAGTGATCAACAGCATGAGCATCGATCTGCGCAGTTGGGAACCGATGACATGTGTCAACGAAGCCAGCGAGCCTGATCACCCGATCCCGTTAGTAGCCTCTTACGACAAGCATGGGTTACTGAAGGTTCATTCTAACCCGGAATTTCACGGGTCCTTAAACAGGAGAAGCTCTGTCTAAATGAAACAACATTGTTATGAAATTGCTTCAATTGTTCTTCTATTTATGTAACTAAACGTATTCTGAAAATATAACAATGACATAGAGTCTTATTCAGATGAAACAGAAAATTTAGGAAATGTTTTGATAACTGTCCGTCAGACTAAATAAAACTAAAGTTCGTGTTTTTAAAAATGCGGAAAATTATCAAAATAACATGGATGTATTAATTTATAAAAAATACTTATATATTGTTTACACACGTTGAAATATTGGTTGCTAACCTTTTGTTAGTGAGTGAGTTTAGTTTTACGCCACACTCAGCAATATTCCAGCTATATGGCGGTTTGTTAGAATAAATATCTAAAAATCTAAATCTGTAAAAGTTGAGAAAACATTGAACAAAGAGCACGACAATGTTTTTTTGTCTAAAATATGATAATCCACATTTTTCCACCTTCAAATTCAATATTAATAATAATAAAAATAAACTCCAAAGAAGTTTACGTCTTATCCAAATATCATTTGGTACAGTATAATCAATCTCAATATTACATTGTTACAAAATACTGCATTGTACACGCATCATGCATCAACAAAGAAAACAAACATAGTAGCAACAATGTTGAACTAATGTGAATAAAGAAGCTGACATAAATCCGTAATGGTCAGAGTCTGGAATAGATAAGGTTCCTTTTTAAGTTACCTGAAATAATGTGCTTATAAACTCTAAATTTGCAGTGAATAAACAAGGTGACATATATCCGGTATAGTCAGTGTCTGGATTAAATAGGCTCCTCTTTAAGTTAACATAATTCGTTCAGGACTGTATACATCTTGAAAAGTTAGAGTCCGTATTAGACAGTTTTCTTTCTGTGTCAAACTGAGGCAATCATGGGTGTGCACATGTTTCGTAGTGACATATTGTTAGAATAAAATCAGTCGCTTGTGTGGGATGCTGGTCAGAGTTTTCTTAGCCACTGGGTCTCGGTCTTGCCATCCTTGGTCTGTGCCTGGGGAGAAAGAGATACAAACAGTAGAGAGTACACCTGGTACACGCTGGTACACTTCACCAGGATGTATCTTAGCATTTTGGAAATGATGGAGTCTTTATTTCTAAACTGCTAAGGTATTTCATGTACTGATTGATTAACTCACTCACTCACTGATATGCACTTTAACTCGCTTTAGCAGTGAAGATCCGGGTCAGAATTGGTCTCCATCAACCCCTGATTGTCAGAAGAGGCAACAATCGGGATCAGGGGTCAGGCTCGCTGATTTGGTTCATGCATGTCGTGACCCAATTGCGTAGATCAATGCTCATGATGTTAATCCCGGGATTGTCTGGTCCGGACTTGAAACTTTACAGACCGACGTGAGCTGCACTATTGCAGAGAGCGGCGTTATCCAGCAAACACTCCCTCACTCACCGTAACGACGAAGTCCCCGTCTCGATACGTGTCTACGTCCAGTTGCATGATCACACCTTCTTTGTCCGACGTCAGCTTCTCAACGAAGTGATCGTTCTGTAGTGTGATGATACTCTGTTAAAAAATGAAATTCAATACCTTTATTACAACGTACATAAAAAACACGTGACTGGCCATCCTTGGTTGTAGTGTTAGTCACATGCATGAGTTTCCCACCCTGAAACGACGAGTCGACAATGTTTTGTAGACGTCACACGCGATTACAGCACACATATATACACGCACGCAAAGACATACGCAAGCTCACACGCACACGCGCAAGCATACGTACGCATAAGCAAACACATGCTTTCATACTTTCTGAGGTCACAGTCCTAATCCTGTTGATGAAATATATTGTTATAATTTGACCGATTGAACTGTGCAGTTGAGCCTTTTATTCCTGAAACACTTACAACCTTCCAAACGTCCTTCAAAACGCCGATATTCCCCATTTTCCGGCGACATGCTCACCTCGCATACCGCTAAAAAAATAAATGGAGTTATCTCCCTTACAGCAATGTTTAACTAAACATATTTTGTACCTTATCGACATATTTCATAGAACCAGAACGGCAGCTATCTATAAATGTCGTGTTATATATAAGCAATGAACCCGAACCCTGTACTCTGTTAGCACTGACACCCCTAACATAGTCATGACGATGTCCGTATGAGCGCAACATACGAGGTGGTGGTTGTCCATGCCGTGATGTTACTCTAGCGATGCTGACAGCGACATAAAACCACATGCACCCATCATGAAAACATCACACAAAACAAGAAACATTCCCACCGTCATTTTAGTGACCTTGTCGAAACTCAGAAAGTGGAAGGGAACTCCCATCGTGAACTTGACGTCCATAAACACGCTTCCATCTTCAAGATCGACCTTCATGTGCCACACCTCGCCGTCACGTGACAAATGCAAGGTGTACACCAGGTTGCGAGTTGCCTCGCGTTCCGTGTCCGTCATACCTGGAACAGCAAACCGAATATTGTATATTTTCTTTCAAAATTTAAGGGTCAGTACACGAAGATTGTACAAGGTGTGTAGTCCGTCCGTCATTTGTCCGCCCGACATAATCTTTGAACCGGATAAATGGAGGATCCTGAAGCTGTGGCTTGATCCTTGGTATAACTCCCAGAACCAAATTTTCACGTCTCGGAGAAAACATGCACACAAGGTGTGAGAATCTAAGAAAATCAGTAAACACCTTATATTGACACAGGATTGTGCGCTTATGACTTGATGTTCAAAGGCCGTTGTGGTATAGCGGGAGTAAAGACTTACATTGACGGTACATGTATACAGGTGGGCGTTAAGTGTGTGTTCGTTTTCTTCATTTGGTTAGGGAAATAGTATGTACAGGTAACGTAGTCTGTAAGATCGCATCTCTGGATGCATGTACTTTTATCAAAGATGGAACTACCACATTTTATTCACACGGCTTATCAGGGGTCAATCCACAGCTTTGGGCCTGAAAGAGTGAGTGAGTATCGTTTTAAGCCACTTTTAGCAATATTCCAGCAATATAGGAGGGCACCAGAAATGGGCTTCACATATTGTATCCATGTGGGGAATCGAACTCGGGTCTTCGGCGTGACGAGCGAATGCTTTAACCACTAGGCTACCCCAGCGCCCCCTGGACAGAAAGAAGAAAGTGATGTTAGCGATATCAGAATTTGAATATTTCGACCCAGGAGATGCAGGAGAAGCCAGTGAGTTTGGTTTCACGCCGCTTTCATCAGTGTTATAGGTACAGTACGACGTGTAAGCTTGACATGGGAGGAAGTAATGGAAGTGTTAGATGGTTACCACATGGTGCTGACAAAACTAGGAATATAAACATGGCAACCACCTATCATAGGTTTCGAGCGTGTCGGAGCTAACTCTTCAAAGCTTGTCCGACCTCTTCAAGGGAATATCTTGTCCGACCTCTTCAAAGGGAATAGCTTGTCTGCCCATACAACGCGAATTGCGGCGCCTCAGACGACGGTCCTCCCCACTCAAGAGAAAGGGTGGTGGTTAAAGTGTCACGCCGAAGTTCCGGGTTTCATTCACCACATGGGTTCAATGTATGAAACCCAGTTCTGGTGTCTCCCGCCGTGATGTTGGAATATTGCTAAAAGCGGCGTAAAACTAAACTCAATCACTCAAGAGGAGGTGCATCATTTGTTCCCTCCGCTGGCACTAATTCAAAGTGTAAGTACATGATCTGTTGTTAGCATTTTGTAAGTTGGTGAGTGATAAGAATAGAGATAGAGAATCTCACCCGAGTGTCTTTTCATATCAAATATATCACCACGAGTTGATAAAGTTCATATATCCGAGGCTTGCAGAGGGTATTTTTACTTTTATCAACGAGTGTTGATATATTTGACATCAGAAGACACGAGGGTGAGATTTTATTTATCATCAGAAATCACTCTTCATTAGTTTTCAATGAAATATGTACATCTCTAAGCACGGTACTGCCATAAGAACTGCAGTGCAGCGATGTCATAGCATTGTGACGTCACCAAGTTCATGACGTCATAGCATGTCTCGGCATTGTACAAAATTTACTGTCAAAAGGATATCGAGATCTCGTTTGATCTCACACAAGCAATATCTCCTGTGGAACACAGTTTTGTATGATAAATAGAGAATACTACACGAGGTCTCATTACATACGAGTTATACGAAACGAGTGTCCTTCCTATGGTATCTGACCGAGCGAAAGCGAGGTCAGATACCATAGGAAGGTCACGAGTTTTGTATAATTCGTATGTTATGAGACCGAGTGTGGTATTTTATTTATTACCCACGTCTTACATTGACAAAATAGCGTATTTTTGATATTTTTATCGTTTCAAACCGAAACCGGTTTTATAAAGAGGTTGCGGAAGAGTTTTGTACTGTAGTACAATATTTGCATGACGTCACACTGTAATGACGTCACTGCCTTGGTAACCGATGTCACGATGCATGTCAGTTGTCATCGCCTCGTACAGCCTCCTCAGTAAACTACGCCGTAGCACCCCGTTTCTTGGTTTGCAGTTGCTTCATTCGGCTAAGATCATTGGTGGAAACATTGCACTTATGTTTTTCGACGGATATAATGTCTCAGTTCGACTCACAATTAAACAGCGACACGGCAAACGTTCGCAATGTTTACATTCCAACAATGCATTTAAGTTGTAGAATGAATGAATTCACGTGTTTGTCATGAATGAAAAAAATAGTTACGTCAGAATGTGACCTATTTGAGAGGTCATCGGTTATCCAATCAAATCGTTAGAATCTCAGGTCAATTCGTTACGACACAGGTCAACGCGATACGACACTCGTGTGACGTACGAGATTAGTATGCAACTACCCATACATTGACCACGTGGGTAATAAAGTAAGATACTTAATGGATGACAACTTCTTTATCATATATGATGCGACGTTTCGGTACAGATTCTAATACCATTGTAGGAGCGGTGGGGTAGCCTAAGTGGTTAAAGCGGTCGCTCGTCACGCCGAAGACCCGAGTTAGATTCCCCACATGGGTACAATGTGTGGAGCCAATTTCTGGTGTCCCCCCGCTGTGATATTGCTGGAATATTGCTAAAAGCGACGTAAAACCAAACTCGCTCACTCACTTATTCCATTGTCAAGTGCATGTTGTGAATAATAATTTGCTGTACATGAACATACAGATCTATCATAACATACATGATATCCTTAAATAACTGGGGTAAACTTTGATCAGGTGCCGTCTCTTCATTGCTTATACATCTTTATCACGTATCTAGGGCTATATGTAGGTTATCTAGCTATGTCAGTATAAACACTGCTAGGTATTACACAGGGAGACACCCCGGGGTCACCACGTGGGGGCGTCGCAAACTATGACTATTTCACAACACTGAGACATCGTTGTCAGCTGTTTGATTACGCAATACTGGCCTAGAAATCGGGCAAGGCCGGAACGAAGGGTAATACTAAAATAGTTTGTTGAATATTAAAACGAAACGTGAATATCTTGGTGTATATATCAACGTTGATTCCTTAGTTGTTTAAGTGTCACACTTACCTAGTGCCTTAGCATACTCATCATGGCCAGTGGTCAGTTCGGGCACCAGTTTCCAGTCGCCGATCATGTTTGCCATCGTGAGACGTTTTCGTGTGGTATCCGCGATACACTGTCTACTGTGACAAGTTGTGTGGTCGTGTGGAGAAGCTGTATTAGACTGATTCCCGCTCGTGCCTGCAACCGGCTGAAGCAAGAGCAGTGAGACCAGAAGGTGGCTCTGGACAACAATCTGAAGCAGTGTTGTCACTAAGCTGGTTCCCGGCTCCCTTTCCGAGCGCCAACTTGCGGATAGTGCGATATGCCAGACAGGGCTCAGCTGGTGTTGTCTCGAGCGGCTTGGAGGTTAGCCTTGCTCCAAGGCTGTACTGAATGTAGCCATGCTCCAATTTAAGGCTCTACTTAGACTAAGGCTAAGTCTCTGAATATATATAATTTTGATAGTAACAAACAAGCCCATTTATATTGAAAAGGAGCCCTAGGGAGACCAGAGATTCAGAACCTGAGGAAATCTAGACTTGCTTTATTTAGGGCTTTAGCACTACAGGGAGGGCTTGGCAGTAGGGAAAATAATGTGGTTCAGGGACTGTGAGACAGACTAGGCTCTACTGTATGCTGAACCAAGGACATCAGTCTGTTATTTATTATATTAAATTTACAAATGTTCATATAAACTATTAATTTTTACCTTAGAGACTTGTGCAAGTCTATACTGAATACTGAGCCCATGGATGTATAGTAAGTCTATCCTTCGAAGAGGCAAGTCTAGATAAGCGGACGGTACAAGTGACCCAAGTCTCTTATTTATTATTTTTAGGAAATTATCATTTAAACCTTGGAGACTGGGCAAGTCTACTTGGGTGTATGTGTATTAAGGGGCAACCAGAAAGGAGCTCACAAGAGATCCACATTCACCTCTAATTCAGAAACATTAACGCTCAGGCTACTCACAGGGTGACAGCTCCTCACAAGTGCGGGCGGCGACCAACTCCACACAGACGAGGTTCAGGTGACACTGGGAGGAGTTTGTATATAACACAGAAAATTCGTATATCTGATCGTAAGTGTTTTTTTCTCTTACTCTTTCGTATTTGAATAAGTAAACGTAAATCGTGTGGCAGTGAGTGGTTAGACACGAGAACAGTCTGACCGCCCCTTTTTAAGGGTAAATCAAGTAGATTCTAAATAAATGAATGAATTCTGTGTCCACCTGTGTTCATCCCATGCCCAACTCAACCCAGCCCAGCAGGAACCGGGTGTGACACGCAGCACGTGGGTCTTGGCACTGTGTCACGTACGTGTTTCTACTATGTGACACGTGACAATGCCGTATCCACAACCCAATACTGCATCCTTACCCCTCCGTGTCAAGTGACCTAGCGCTATGTTTTAGATTGTTGACAACACACGAGTGTTCGTGCCGGGTCGCTGTTTACAAAGCAATCACTGTAAATAAAACAATGTCCTCTGTTTCATATACCGTATTTCCTCTGTTAGACTCCGAACCTCCAATACACACCGGCCTCTGTAACAGGCGGACTTCTGTAGTGTGAAGTGGTACATATAGAAAGTAATGACATAAGTCCTGCCATGTTCACCCAGCAGTAAATGGGTACCCGGTGGGATAAGTCATGTAACCACTAACCTAGCGCCTCACAGGCAGCTTGTGTTATCCGGGGTAATAATAATGAGATATGTTTGGGCGCTTTGTGCATGCATTGTGCATGGAGAAATGCGCATGATAAATGGACTATTATTATCATTATTACACAAAGTAATGACACGGGATGAATTTCCCTCCCGCATGTTTTAACTTTATCTACCGCCCTGAGATAAATGTTTTAAAATCTGTGTATCATGATATCCCAACAGGTAAAGCGGTTTTCACGGGAGCAGTTCAGGATGGCGAGGTAGTGAGTAAATGCTGCTTAAAGCCTCAGCCATTTTACAGCTATTCGCTGATAGAAAATAATGTTTTCCTATGGAAATGAATATGCAATAAAAGTGATGACGAAGATCACTAAAACTTCAGTCTATATCACAGTAAACAGTAAAACTATGATATACAGATGTTAAAATCACATGTGTTCATATATATGTAGTTTAAATATACTAAAACTAAATGATAAGAAACGGTATTGAAAAGTTCCGAATTAGTTTGACCAGTATCAAATCGTTGGCGAATGAGTGAAAATCAATACATTCCAACAACAGGTGCTTGACCGTCAAAGGACTGTGACACGGAATACATTGATACATTGAGGGGGATCATCTCCCTTCAATAATGAGTGAGTGAGTAAGTTTGGCTTTACGCCGCTTTTAGCAGTATTCCAGCAATATCACGGCAGGGGGACACCAGAAATGGGCTTCACACATTGTACCCATGTGGGGAGTCGAACCCGGGTCTTCGGCATGGCGAACGAACGCTTTAACCACTAGGCTAACCAACTGCCCCTCTCCCGTGAATTTATAAATGACTGAGTATAACAGAGTGTCCAATGGTTTTGACGATTTAGATCGGAAAGGTATGGCAGCCTATCACGGGCTGTATGGTATGAAGCTTATTTGATATATGCTTGATCCATCTTTTCAGCCTCATGTTTTTGACGTTTTGCCTAATACCTGGTTTAAGGTCAGTGTAAGGGAAAGTATTGCTCGACATCGACTTTTCCAAAGCAGAATCAGCCTTAGAATTTCCCTCAATGCCAACATGCATTTGGTATCCAACAGAACAAGATGCCAATGTCAGCCACATGTAAAATTAAATAATATTTAAAAAATTTAGCTAAACTGCGATGATAAATTTTTCGATTGTTGATTGCATTCAAGCAGGACAGAGTATCTGAAAATATTATGAATCTGGTTTTCTTAGAGCGTTTAATAAATTGTAGAGCTAATAGCATAGCCTTTGCCTCTGCCGTAACGATGGAACTGCCATTTGTTGATCGAAATGATAGTGTATCATCATGAGTAACGGCTGCAGCTGATGCTTTGTCTCCGTCCTTTCATCCATCGTTGAATATAGTTGTATGATGGACATATTGATGTTTAATTTCCAGAAAAACCTGTTGATACGATAAAAGGTTTGTATCAGCCCTTTTCAATTTGGTTAAGTCCAAATTTACATCAGGCTGTATTGATTGCCAATATGTCACCTCAGGTAGTTTAAAATCGGCAAATGCAGAAAAAAACTGATACATTTATATTAAGTTTGCTTCTGCAATATGTTGTTGAATACGGATTCCAAGTAGAGCAATTGGGTCAGGTTTCCTATCGTACAGGGCTTCATTAAGAGAAATAAAAACAGCGTTCGATGTAGCATTAGATGGAGTGAAATGGACTTTAGTAACATATTGTAGTGCCAGTTTTAACCGTTTTATCTGAAGACAAGGCTCATTGGCTTCAACATAGAGGCTTTCAACAGGGGAAATTCTAAATGCGCCCACACATAATATGAGACCTTGATGATGAATGGTGTCAAGCTCTTGAATAAAGGATTTACGGGCTGAACCGTATATAAAACAGCCACCATCAAGTTTTGATCTAATTCATGTTCTGTAAAGATAGAGTAGAGTTTGTTGGTCTCCACCCCATTTAGCATTTGAAACCACCTTTAGTATATCCAGAGTGTTTAAGCAAAGTGACTATTCATATCTTTAATATTAGGGTATTAAGGATAATTTACTGTCAAAGATTATTCCCAAAACTTTGGTCTGTATGGCCACTTTGATTAGAGTTTCATCTAAAAATAACTGTATTTTGCGTTTATTACAAAAATGAAGACAACATGTTTTGGCTTTGGAAAACTAACAACCGTTTTGCAGTGACCACTTGAGCATTTTGTTCAGATAAATCTGCAATTGTCTCTCAGTAGTGTGCATCCTAGTACGGCAGGAAATATTAAAGTCATTAACCAA
This sequence comes from Haliotis rubra, assembly GCF_003918875.1. Classification (NCBI taxonomy): domain Eukaryota; kingdom Metazoa; phylum Mollusca; class Gastropoda; order Lepetellida; family Haliotidae; genus Haliotis; species Haliotis rubra. Next base: position 1,372,083 of record NW_025766448.1, read on the forward strand.
CAACGACCCACCAGACAAAACTTTGGGAAGGCTATTTATCTTAACACTGGAAAGAGTAACTGATAATTCAAATTCTTCCTTGAGGGACTCCCATTTCCTGATTAAATAAAACTACCAGGCAAACGAAAGTTATCACTTGAAAGTACTCGTATGGAAAGCAAAACTCCGGTACAGGTTTGAACCCAATCAGAAAACATTCTCAACATGGTCCCAATAACAATGCAGCTTACCGAAAACTTCGCACGAATCGGGCATTTTGCAAAAAGCGAAAAACGTAATTGTTGGACATTGATCCAACTGCACGTGCATGATTGTGGTATAAATACCGATGTTGGACAAAGCAAGAATGCAGTAACCCCCAAACCATAACGAATATGCCAAGACTTACGTTATACCAGCCAGGCCACCTTCAGCAAAC